>NC_042615.1:13555345-13647150 GCF_901001135.1 Rhinatrema bivittatum | reverse complement strand
TTCTCCTCCTTTGCTTCATGCATTTTTTTGTCCGTTGTGAAAATCTCATGTCTGTGTTCCCTTGTTGCATAATCTCACCTGCGGGATGCATGCTCAGCAGCTTATTTTGGAAGGAGGTAGCGTGCCTTTAAGAAGGAGATAGTGCAGAGGAAAGCAGTCACTTAGTTCAGAATTATGTAACTTTGAAGGATGCTAAGATAACAGGGGAATTAGGACATCCCGATAGAGAGGTTTCAGTAAATGTATTTATTTAATATACTTGTATCCCGCAAAATCCAAAATCAAATTGATCAATGTGGGTAATCAATGCTGAAGTGGCCCAGGTCCCTTTAAGTACAGAGCAGTCAGAGCACAAAGATTCCAAATGACACCTGTCATCTGATAAGCAGATTGTTAATATAAACAAAAACTTACTATGAAATGTCTGTATATAAGCAATAGAAATCTAACAAATAAGATGGGAGACTTAGAATGCCTTGCATAGCACTGGATGAAGAGGTAGATATAACTGGTATCTCAGAGACCGGGTGGAAGGAGGTTAACCGATTGGGACACTGTGATACCAGGGCATAAACAATGATAGGATGGATTAAAGTGGTGGAGGGCTGGCGCTATATGTTAAAGAGGATGAAAGTTCTGTAGGAACCAAAATGTACTGAAGAATCTTAATGGATAGAAATTCCAGGTGAGAAGGGGAACAGAATAATAGTGGGGATGTACTACCTTCTACCTGGCCAGAATGAACAGACAGATGATGAAATGCTAACAGAAATTAGGGAAGCTAACAAAATTAGTGACAGTAATAAGTGATTTCAATTACCATAGTATTGAATGAGTACATATCACATCAGAGCATGCTAAGGATGTAAAGTTTCCAGATGAAGTAAATGGCTGCTTCATGGAGCAGCAGGTACAAGAACTGATGAGAGGGAGCTATTTTAGACCTAGGTCCGGATTTTAAAATGGTTACGTGCGTAAATCCTCTGGATTTACACGCGCACAAGTTATAAAATCGGGTGTGCATTCATGCGCTGGGTAGTGCGCGCATCCTTTTAAAATCTACTCCCTAATCTTTAATAGTTGCCAGAGGTAACTGTGTTGGAGCCACTTTGCATTAGTGATCACATGATCAAATTAAATTTGATAACTGGAGAACCTAGTGGGAATGGAAGATTGGGCATCCAAATGGCAGATGACATTTAATGTGTACAAGTGCAAAGTGATGCATGTAGGGAAGATTAACTCAAATTATAGCTAAACAGTGCAAGGTTCCACATTGGGGGGTTACCATCCAGGAAAAGGATCCTAGGCATTGTTGAGAATACGTTGGAATTCTGTGCTCAGTATGCAGCAGCGGCCAAGAAAGCAAATAAAATGCTAGGAATTATTAGGAAAAGAATGGAGAATATAATGCCTCCAGATCACTCCATGGTGAGAATGCACTTTGTGTGCACTTCAAGCCAATGCATCTCAAAAAGATATAACTGAATTGGAAAAGGTACAGAGAAGGGCGATGAAAATGATAAAGGTGATAGAATGACTTCCTTATGAGGAACGGCTAACAAGATTAGATCTCTTCATTTTGGAGAAGAGACGGTTGAAGGGATTTATGATAGAGGTCTATAAAATGAGTGGAGTGTGGAGTGGAACGGGTAAATGTGAGTCTGTTTGCTTTTTCAAAATGTACAAAACTAGTGGACACACAAAGTTACTAGGTAATACATTTAAGACAGGAAAAATAATTTTTAACTCAGTGCATTATTAAACTCGGGAATTCATTCCTGGAGGATGTGGTGAAAACTGTTAGTGTAGCTGAGTTTAAAAAAGAGATTTGGACAAGTTCCTGGAAGAAAAGTCCATACATTATTATGAAGGTGGACTTTGGGAAATCCAGTGCTTATCCCAAGGATAAGTAGCATGGAATCTATCAACCATTTGAGATTCTGTTAGACAATGTTCCCTCTAACGATTGGTTTGCTGGGAGCAAAAATGTTTTGTTGCATTGCCCTGTGAGCACTTTTTTCTTTGATGCAAAAAGCCTATCAGTTTTATGCCCAGAGCAACCCAATCCTTAAAGGGAACACTGGCTTAAGTCCATCCCTTAAAATCATCATCCGGTCTGCCAGCAGTTACAACAATAAAATATGTGAATGAAAAAATATTTTCAACAAGAACATTGAAAACCATTTTCTGCATTCAAGTGAAAATTAATAAAAAGCAAACTTCTGTTTGAAATAGAAGTGAGGAAATGGCCATGATACCGTGAAAGGCAGTGATAAGCATATCATTCTCTGGGGGAATTTTGTGCAGCTGACAGCTTTGAGTAGATACAAGATTTCTTAGCAGAGTGGATGGCCTCTTGATATAATGCCAGTTTATCATTGTATAATGTTGTGCTTGTGTTCTGGCATTTTCTCTCATGTTTCCTTAGCTCGTGTTTTTGGGTTTGGCGCGTGGTATTGTACAGTTGTGCAGCGTGGGATCTTTTCATTGAAAATGGTTGCGTGTAAGTGCAAGCAGCATCCTCTCTCGTCAGGAGGGGGGTGGGTGTAATCTCTCTGGCGGAGTTGGAAGGTGAAATGGTGTGAGATGTGATGGAGGGGGGGGCCTCCCCCTCCACGGGAATGGCCTGAGTGAGAGTTTATATTAGATGCCCCCAGGCACCTGTTGCTGTCCTGAGAATAGACGGGGCTTGTGGGGTATCCAGTAATTTCTGCAACGAGGAAGGTTCCAGTTGAGGAAAGGAGTTGTAGGCCGTTCTCCCTCTGCTAGGCCACTAAGAAAAGGAGGTGAAGGATTTATGAATGATGTTGCCCTGAATGCCTTGGGTGAGTGGGATCCTGCTGCTGAAAGAAGATTGAGAATGTACTGATTTTATCATCTCCTGTTGGACTGTATCCAGCTATTCACTTCAAAATGCTACTATTTTCCTGCTGACTGGATTTACAAATAAAATTAATTTTGGAATAAACACCGGTTTGGACATTGGTCTAAGTTAAAATGGTGTAAGTCTTCCCTGGACATCCCAGGGTCAGTCTGGCACCCATTGGCGATCCCTGGTGGGCTTTATCTGTTCCTAGGGCTTCAGCAGTGGCACTCACCTCCCTCTGTAGTCTTCAAGGTGATCCTGAGGAAAAAGTGGGGTTACATATACACATATGCAAAAGCTCCTTCCCTCTCTCTCTCTCTGGCACACATGCTTACACACACATGTTCCCTCTCTCTCTGGCACACATGCTTACACACACACACACACATGTTCCCTCTCTCTCTGGCACACATGCTTACACACAGACATGTTCCCTCTCTCTCTGGCATACATGCTTTTACACACACAGACATGTTCCCTCTCTCTCTGGCACACATGCTTTTACACACACACACACATGTTCCCTCTCTCTCTGGCACACGTGCTTACACACACATACATGTTCCCTCTCTCTCTGGCACACGTGCTTACACACACATACATGTGTTCCCTCTCTCTCTGGCACACGTGCTTACACACACACACACATGTGTCCTCTCTCTCTGGCACACATGCTCACACACATGTGTCCTCTCTCTCTGGCACACATGCTCACACACACGTGTTCCCTCTCTGGCACACATGCTCACACACACGTGTTCCCTCTCTGGCACACATGCTCTCACACACGTGTTCCCTCTCTGGCACACATGCTCTCACACACGTGTTCCCTCTCTGGCACACATGCTCACACACACACACGTGTTCCCTCTTTCTCTGACACACACACACATATGCGTCCTCTCTCTCTGACACACATGCTTACACACACACACACATGTTCCCTCTCTCTCTGGCACACATGCTTACACACACACACACACACACATGTTCCCTCTCTCTCTGGCACACATGCTTACATACACACACACACACATGTTCCCTCTCTCTCTGGCACACATGCTTACACACACACTCTGTATCCTGTTCTGATCACTGGTGCTGAGGTGGACATTAGAAACATTATCTCCATTAGTGAGTACTAGGTTGAGTATCACAGCCTCTTTTGTGGGTTCCATTACCATTCGTTTCAGTAGAGCCTCTTGAAGGGAATCCACTATCTCCTACTTTTTGTAGATTCCACAGAAGGGATGCTCCAACACACATTTGGCAGATTAAAATCTCCAACAAGCAACACTTCTCTCTTCTTTACCACCTTTTGGATGTCTTTGATCAGACCTCTGCCCAGTTCTTCTGTATGAAAAGGAAGCCTGTAGATCACACCAGTAAACAGTGAAGCACCAACGTTTTTTTTTTTAGGACGGTTGAATGCTTCTCTGTCCCACATAAACAGCTACTCCTTCCCCTTTCCTTAAGTTATAGCCCGGGATGGCCATATCCCAATCATGAGACTCCGTGAACCATGTCTATGTAACAGCGACAGTATCCAAGTCTGCCTCCACCATTAGGGCCTGCCGGTCTGAGATTTTATTGCCCAGTCCACGAGCATTTTGTAGTCCTTGCTTTTCGGCTGCTGTTTCTAGTCACCTTTTTTGAGCTGACTGATTTTACTTTCACCTCCCACTTCCTAGTTTGCTTGAGGGTGACATACCATTGTCATTGGCCACCTCCTGCCACCCCCAGTCCCTAGTTTAAATGCCTGATAATGTATTGTCTGAATTTCTCACTTAGCACCCTCTTTCCTGCCACAGACAAATGTAGGCCATCTTTACTATATAATCTTGTACTGCTCCATACATGGCCCCAGCCTCCAATGTATTCAAAACCACCCTTACAGCAGATTTTGAGCCAGAGGTTGAAATTATCTGTGTGGCTTAGCCTTTCCTTTCCATGAACAGATCATACTTCTGAAAAGGCAATGGTCTCTGCCATGTGTCTAATCTTCCCTAGATTTTGGAAGTCATTCTGTACTTTATGGACGCCATTTTCTGGTGAGGTCATTGGTCCCCAGGTGGATGACAACATTGATATCGGAGTCCCTACTTTTCTTCCGTAATTGCTCTGACCATCTGGTTTGTATTTCTGAGGATCCTGTGAGGCATCTAACTGTTGTGTCCCATCAGGGTGAGCTCTCTAATTCGTTCCTCTGAGTCTCCCAGCAGAAGCAGTTTTCTTTTATGACATTTGATCATGTTGAAGGGTTTCTGGGTGCATTGGGTGACTACTTCCTGTTAGGATTCATAGGTTAATGGGCCCTTGGCCCAAGGTGAGAGGTGGTCCCGCCCACAGGGAGGAGCCCCATTGAGCCTCAACTTTGGGAGGCGAAGTCAGAGCTATAGGTAACTCAGCCCAGCGAGTAGAAGGAGAATAGGAAGCTGGGCCAGAATAGATTCCCCTTAGTGGTGGAGTGCTGAACAGGCCCCGAGGAGCGGGGAGTGCAGACAGGGAAAGAAGGAGAGCTTGTGAGAGCGACCCCGGGGGGGGCGGAGCCTCAGAGAGAGAGTCAGCACAGGAGGAGTGACATAGGTTACCCGAGGCACGGGAAACCCAGGGGTCTCTGGCAGTGCGAGGGAACACTTCCCCGAGGAGCAAGGGAGTGTGGCACAGTCCTGGAGAATAGGCAGGATGCTACCCCGAGGAGCGGGGAGCAAGATGTAGTAAGCAGTAAAAAGGTGCCGTCCTGAGGAGTGGGAGAGGGCCGAGCAGTCAGAAGTTCACAAGCGCTGACCCGAAGAACTAAGCGTGGCTTAGTCACAAGCGATGGCAGTGGCCCATGGAGTGGGGTACACCAGTGCTGGTTCTCCACGAGTAGCACGGCAATGGTCCGCAGAGTGGGGTACACCGAAGTGGAGGCTCACGAGCAGAGTAGTTCCTGAAGCTACCCCTGAGGAGCGGGGAAAGGTAGACCGCATCCAAAGCGCAGGGACTTCCGAGGAGCGGATAGCCAGAGACAGGAGCAAGGCCCCTGAGGAGCGGGTACCCGAGAGTGTCTCACGCCACGGGAACCAGAAACCGATGTCCGAAGTGAGAGCAGCAGGATTCTGCAAGGAGGAAAACCCGTTGCCAAGTCGATTAGAGCCAGGCCCCGATGGTGCCTAAGAGTCCAGGACTAGTGATGTCATCAAGGGGAGACGCCCCTGAGATTCCCGCCCTGGTGTCCTTAAAGGAGGACCATGGAGCGTGTGCACCTAGGGAGGCCCGGGAGAGACATGGTGGTCGGCGGCGTCCTCGCCGCCCTGAGGAGCCCCCGAGACGGAGCCATGAGGGTCGGAGGCGGCTAGCCACAACCACGAGTCTTCCCAGAGGAGAGAGGGCAGCGAGGCACGAAGTGAGTAATAGCGGTCGCAGCCGTCTGCGACCAACAGTCATAACACTTCCCTTTTAGACATCACTTCATGCTCTGTTGGGGCTTCATTGCCCAATGCAGAAAAGTCGTTATAAGGGTAAGAGAGTGTCTCTTTATCACAAGCCTTATTCTGCCAGAGCCCACTGTTATCAAATTATTCTGGGGTTTCTGGTGTAAAAATTTGCAAATAAGTTGCCAAATGTAGTTGCATAAATCTCTTTATAGAACAGCAACTTAAGTGCATACCTCTTGGCCTCACCCAGCAATCCCCCTAGACTTGCCTCTCTTTTGCACCAGTAGATGTGCATGCGAAACCAAAAACATGCGCGTAACTTTGATGTTTGTGAAATAGCATGTAGGCGAGTGCAAGCTACTTATGAATGTATATGCCAATTCTACGTGAGTAACTTTTTAAAAAGTTACTTCATTATCTCCAGGTAAGGTAGGATGCAGGCATCCAGATCCAAAATGGGAAGATAAGGCAAGGACATCTGTAGAATAAAACTTAAGAATGAAAGAAGTCACCGAGGTCTGCAAATACTTCATGGCCTGCAGCTGCTGAGCTTGATTTCCTGTTTAGCAAATCCTTTGATGTGGTTTAATGCTCCTCTTAAAAAATTGGCAAGGCTAGTGCTGAGTGGGTGATTGAAAACTACCTGTTAATGCAGTATGGTGAAGCTTAAATCCTCCATCCAAGTCACAAATAGTTCAGACCTTTAGACGACCTTCTCAAAAAGAACACTAAGATGGCTTTTCCCAAGCCTGGGCAATGTGTTCAGAAGGTTCTATCACTTGCTAATGTTCAAAAGCTGCTTCCGTAGACTCAGTATCTACTGCTCACTGTCGGAGTTTATGTGTAGCTTTATTTAGTTATTTATTTATTTAAAGTTTTTTTTTGTATACAGACATTCATTTGCATATCACATGGAACAATTTTAATAAAAACATATGAGATTTACATGGAATGGTTTTAACAGCAACATATGAAATTAGAATTGAACTAGTATAACAGTACCGAGAACACAATAGAGGCAAGTACAAGGGACTAGTATAACAATAATGAGGATATAAATAAAGCATGTGGGTAGGGGGAGGTAATATTTAACAATAGCATTACATAATATAATGTGGAGGAGGAGAGATGTATGTGGGGAGGGGGGGTATGCGAAGGCCTGCTTGAAGAGCCAAGTTTTCAGTTTTTTTTTTTTAATTTATGGGTGCAGTGTTCTTGGCACAGGTCAGGGGGCATTGAGTTCCAAATGGATGGTCCTGCAATGGATAGTGCACGTTCTTTTGTTGCGATCAGATGAGTGAGACTAGGAGAGGGTGTCTGTGTAGGGTTCCCTTGTAAGAAGATCTGGTGGGTCTGTTAGGGGTGTGGAAGTGAATGGAATCATTTAGCCAGTGCGTGTTTTAGTTAGGTTTAGTTGGTTATCAATGATGACGCCTAGGTCTCGAACATGTTCTGAGAAGGATATTGTGGGGGGGGGGGGGGGGGGGGGGGGGGGGAAGGAGTTAATTTCAAAGAAGTTCATAGTGTTATGTTGGGGAGAGATGATAAGAAGTTCGGTTTTGGAAGTATTAAGTGCAAGGTTGAGGTTAGTGAGGAGATTGATTGAGGAGAGATTTCCCAGGTTTTGAGGGATTTGGATAGAGTCTGTAATAGGAATAAGGATTTGGACGTAGTCCACATAAATGAAGGTGGGTAAGATCTAGATCGAAGAGGAGTTGGCATAGAGGTAGCAGGTAAATATTGAAGAGGTAGAGGATAGCGAGGAGCCTTGTGGAATGCCTCGAGTTAGGTTGATAGCTTTGGATTCACTATTACCTATTCTGACCTTGTAGAGTTTATCTAGGTACGATTCAAACCAGCGAAGGGGGGTTCCTGAGATGCCGATTTCAGTAAGACAGTTTAATAGGATGCTGTGGCTTATGGTGTCAAAAGCGGATGAAATATCTAGTAATGCAAGAATGTAGGAATAGCCCTTGTCTAAACCTTAATAGAGAGAGTCTGTGAGTGAGATTAGAAGAGTTTCAGTACTGAAGAATTTGCAAAAACCAAATTGGGATGGGAATAGAATATTATATTTTTCTACGTGGTCAGAGAGTTGGAGGTTTACTACTTTTTCGAGAATTTTTGCTAGGAAGGGTAAATTAGAAATTGGCCAAAAGTTGGCAAAGTCATTTGGGTCGAGATTTGGTTTCTTTAGTATGGGTTTGACTATGGCTTGTTTTAAAGAATCAGGAACATTTCCATGGGTGAGGGAGCAGTTGATGATACCAGCTAGGGGTTGGGCTATTAAGTTAGGGATGGACAGGAGGGATTTAGTTGGGATGGAATCAGATGGGTGCAATGAGGGTTTCATTTTCTTTAAAAGGGATTCTATCTGGGTGGCGGAGGTGGTCTCAAAAGCGTTCATAGTATTGTGAGGGTTTATTGAGTAGAATTTGGTGTGCGAGGTGGCTGGTGGGAAACGTAGTATCAGTTTGGTGATTTTGTCGTGGAAAAAGTGGGCGAGGTCATCACTTTTTGATTTGGAGTCTTCTGATATAGGTGGGGTGGAAGTTTTAGTTAGATCAGAAATGTATGCAAATAGTGCTTTGGTGAATTGCAGGTTGTGGATTCTAAGGGGTAGATTTTCAGAGCCCTGCTCGCCTAAAACCGCCCAAAACCGGGCGGATTTAGGCGAGCAGGGCCCTGCGCGCCGGGAAGCCTATTTTACATAGGCCTCCCGGCGCGCGCAGAGCCCCGGGACTCGCGTAAGTCCCGGGGTTCTCGGAGGGGGGCGTGTCGGGGGCGTGTCGGGGGGGCGGGCCCGGTCGTCGCGGCGTTTCGGGGGCGTGCCGGCAGCGTTTTGGGGGCGGGCACGGGGCGTGGCTACGGCCAGGGGCGTGGCCGCGCCCTCCGTACCCGCCCCCAGGTCGCGGCCCGGCGCGCAGGAGGCCCGCTGGCGCGCGGGGATTTACGCCTCCCGGAGGGAGGCGTAAATCCCCCGACAAAGGTAAGGGGGGGGGTTTAGACAGGGCCGGGTGGGTGGGTTAGGTAGGGGAAGGGAGGGTAAGGTGAGGGGAGGGCAAAGGAAAGTTCCCTCCGAGGCCGCTCCGATTTCGGAGCGGCCTTGGAGGGAACGGGGGGAGGCAGCGCGGCTCGGCGCGCGCAGGCTATACAAAATCGATAGCCTTGCGCGCGCCGATCCAGGATTTTAGTGGATACGCGCGGCTCCGCGCGTATCTACTAAAATCCAGCGTACTTTTGTTTGCGCCTGGAGCGCAAACAAAAGTAGGCTATTCGCGCTCGTCTGAAAATCTACCCCTAAGGGCGTAGAAATCTCGTTTGGTTTTAAAGATAGTCTCCCAGTAGAAGTGCAAGGAGGATTTGTATATTGCCAGCTTGGTGGGGGTAGGATCTTTATGCCATTTCTTTTCGTTGAGTCTTAGGTCATGTGTTAAGTTTTTTTAGTTCAGGTGAGTACCATGGTTTTTTTGTGTTGCGAGAAGGTTTAAGTTCCTTAGAGGATAGCAGGCTGATAGTGTCGGCAATGTTGGTAGTGTGATTATTCCAAGAAGAGAGTGCAGTTTCAGTGGTGGTTAGATCAAGTTTGTCAAGGGCATTAGTGAGGGAATTGATTGGGTTTTCTTAAGTGGATGGCATTATTGTTTGTGTGAAGGGGGGTAGGTTTTTTCTTTGTTGATAGATTGGATTTTATGAGTGAATAGACCAAGGGATAGGGGTGTAGGAGGGAGCGTCGGGAGAGAGGATGTGAGAGTTTATAAAGATTAAATCTAGGGAATGACCTGCTTTGTGAGTGGGGCCGGATATAATTTTCTTGAAACCCATGGCATTGAAGGAGGCTAGGAAGGCTTCGCAAGTGGGGGAGAGAGGGATGGCATCTACGTGGAGGTTGAAGTCCTCGAGAATGATGGCAGGAATGTCCATTTCTATGTTCTCTGTTATAAATTCAATGAGGGGGGAGAAATTGTTTTCAAGGAGAAGTAGGAGGGTGTAGACTAAGCATAATTGTAGTTGAGGAGATTTGAAGAGACCTATTTCAAATTTGGGTGTGGTGTTGATAGATTGAGATGTTAGTTGAGATCCATCTTTGCTGCGAGTAGGAGACCTCCTCCTCTTTTTTTTTGGACTTGGTATAGAAAAGATGTCATATAAGTGTGGGGAGTTGGTTGTTATTATTTTAAGTCTTATGTGCCTATAGACCACTTCATTCTAAGAAAGTCCCCCTCGTTTGCTGCCTTCTTATATTACCTCGGTCTCTAGCTGAATTCATTGCTGTTCAGCTTTTCTTTTTCTCTAGTAATTTTGAAAAGCATAAATAACGGGGAACAATTATTTACTGCTACTACTTTAAACATTTCTCTAGCGCTACTCGACGTATGCAGCACTGTACAAACCACACGAAACATTCCCTGCTCAATAGAGCTTACCACCTAATCAAGGAAGCCTATTCCAAGCTACTGGTGGAGCCAGGTGGAAAGCACAGAGCTGAGAATTGGCAGTAGAAGAGAAGGGAATAGCAGTGATGAAGAGGGTGATGAGCGGAGTGCACGAGGGGGGGGTGAGTAGGGAGAGAGGAGAGGTTTGAGGAGCTGCAGAGTGAAGGCTCTTGCAGATAAGTAAGATGAGCTTGACCTGTATGCGGGAGCGGATAGAGTGCCAATTCAGTGACTTCATGTGAGCAGAGTGAATTTGATAGAAGATAAGTCGTGCAGCTGAATTTAGGACAGATTGCAGGGAGAGAGATGGATCACTGGGAGACCTGTGAGGAGCAGGATGTAATAGTGTAAGCAGGAGGAGATGAGAGAGAGGAAAGGGTTCTGGTATGGGTGCAGTGACTTTGGTGAAAGGTAAGTCATGCAGCTGAATTTAGGACAGATTGCAGGGAGAGAGATGGATCACTGGGAGACCTGTGAGGAGCAGGATGTAATAGTGTAAGCAGGAGGAGATGAGAGAGTGGAAAGGGTTCTGGTATGGGTGCAGTGACTTTGGTGAAAGATAAGTCATGCAGCTGAATTTAGGACAGATTGCAGGGAGAGAGATGGATCACTGGGAGACCTGTGAGGATCAGGGTGTAATAGTGTAAGAGGAGGAGATGAGAGAGTGGAAAGGGTTCTGGTATGGGTGCAGTGACTTTGGTGAAAGATAAGTCATGCAGCTGAATTTAGGACAGATTGCAGGGAGAGAGATGGATCATGGGAGACCTGTGAGGAGCAGGATGTAATAGTGTAAGCAGGAGGAGATGAGAGAGAGGAAAGGGTTCTGGTATGGGTGTAGTGACTTTGGTGAAAGATAAGTCGTGCAGCTGAATTTAGGACAGATTGCAGGGAGAGAGATGGATCACTGGGAGACCTGTGAGGAGCAGGATGTAATAGTGTAAGAGGGAAGAGATGAGAGAGGGGAAAGGGTTCTGGTATGGGTGCAGTGACTTTGGTGAAAGATAAGTCGTGCAGCTGAATTTAGGACAGATTGCAGGGAGAGAGATGGATCACTGGGATACCTGTGAGGAGCAGGATGTAATAGTGTAAGAGGAGGAGATGAGAGAGAGGAAAGGGTTCTGGTATGGGTGCAGTGACTTTGGTGAAAGATAAGTCGTGCAGCTGAATTTAGGACAGATTGCAGGGAGAGAGATGGATCACTGGGAGACCTGTGAGGAGCAGGATGTAATAGTGTAAGCAGGAGGAGATGAGAGAGTGGAAAGGGTTCTGGTATGGGTGTAGTGACTTTGGTGAAAGATAAGTCGTGCAGCTGAATTTAGGACAGATTGCAGGGAGAGAGATGGATCACTGGGAGACCTGTGAGGAGCAGGATGTAATAGTGTAAGAGGAGGAGATGAGAGAGAGGAAAGGGTTCTGGTATGGGTGCAGTGACTTTGGTGAAAGATAAGTCGTGCACCTGAATTTAGGACAGATTGCAGGGAGAGAGATGGATCACTGGGAGACCTGTGAGGAGCAGGATGTAATAGTGTAAGCAGGAGGAGATGAGAGAGTGGAAAGGGTTCTGGTATGGGTGTAGTGACTTTGGTGATAGATAAGTCGTGCAGCTGAATTTAGGGCAGATTGCAGGGAGAGAGATGGATCACTGGGAGACCTGTGAGGAGCAGGGTGTAATAGTGTAAGAGGGAGGAGGTGAGAGAGAGGAAAGGGTTCTGGTATGGGTGCAGTGACTTTGGTGAAAGATAAGTCATGCAGCTGAATTTAGGACAGATTGCAGGGAGAGAGATGGATCATGGGAGACCTGTGAGGAGCAGGATGTAATAGTGTAAGAGGAGGAGATGAGAGAGAGGAAAGGGTTCTGGTATGGGTGCAGTGACTTTGGTGAAAGATAAGTCATGCAGCTGAATTTAGGACAGATTGCAGGGAGAGAGATGGATCACTGGGAGACCTGTGAGGAGCAGGATGTAATAGTGTAAGAGGAGGAGATGAGAGAGAGGAAAGGGTTCTGGTATGGGTGCAGTGACTTTGGTGAAAGATAAGTCGTGCAGCTGAATTTAGGACAGATTGCAGGGAGAGAGATGGATCACTGGGAGACCTGTGAGGAGCAGGATGTAATAGTGTAAGCAGGAGGAGATGAGAGAGTGGAAAGGGTTCTGGTATGGGTGCAGTGACTTTGGTGAAAGATAAGTCGTGCAGCTGAATTTAGGACAGATTGCAGGGAGAGAGATGGATCACTGGGAGACCTGTGAGGAGCAGGATGTAATAGTGTAAGAGGAGGAGATGAGAGAGAGGAAAGGGTTCTGGTATGGGTGCAGTGACTTTGGTGAAAGATAAGTCGTGCAGCTGAATTTAGGACAGATTGCAGGGAGAGAGATGGATCACTGGGAGACCTGTGAGAAGCAGGATGTAATAGTGTAAGCAGGAGGAGATGAGAGAGAGGAAAGGGTTCTGGTATGGGTGCAGTGACTTTGGTGAAAGATAAGTCATGCAGCTGAATTTAGGACAGATTGCAGGGAGAGAGATGGATCACTGGGAGACCTGTGAGGAGCAGGATGTAATAGTGTAAGCAGGAGGAGATGAGAGAGAGGAAAGGGTTCTGGTATGGGTGCAGTGACTTTGGTGAAAGATAAGTCGTGCAGCTGAATTTAGGACAGATTGCAGGGAGAGAGATGGATCACTGGGAGACCTGTGAGGAGCAGGATGTAATAGTGTAAGAGGAGGAGATGAGAGAGAGGAAAGGGTTCTGGTATGGGTGTAGTGACTTTGGTGAAAGATAAGTCATGCAGCTGAATTTAGGACAGATTGCAGGGAGAGAGATGGATCACTGGGAGACCTGTGAGGAGCAGGATGTAATAGTGTAAGAGGGAGGAGATGAGAGAGTGGAAAGGGTTCTGGTATGGGTGCAGTGACTTTGGTGAAAGATAAGTCATGCAGCTGAATTTAGGACAGATTGCAGGGAGAGAGATGGGTCACTGGGAGACCTGTGAGGAGCAGGATGTAATAGTGTAAGAGGAGGAGATGAGAGAGAGGAAAGGGTTCTGGTATGGGTGCAGTGACTTTGGTGAAAGATAAGTCATGTAGCTGAATTTAGGACAGATTGCAGGGAGAGAGATGGATCACTGGGAGACCTGTGAGGAGCAGGATGTAATAGTGTAAGCAGGAGGAGATGAGAGAGAGGAAAGGGTTCTGGTATGGGTGCAGTGACTTTGGTGAAAGATAAGTCATGCAGCTGAATTTAGGACAGATTGCAGGGAGAGAGATGGGATCACTGGGAGACCTGTGAGGAGCAGGATGTAATAGTGTAAGAGGAGGAGATGAGAGAGAGGAAAGGGTTCTGGTATGGGTGCAGTGACTTTGGTGAAAGATAAGTCATGCAGCTGAATTTAGGACAGATTGCAGGGAGAGAGATGGATCACTGGGAGACCTGTGAGGAGCAGGATGTAATAGTGTAAGAGGAGGAGATGAGAGAGAGGAAAGGGTTCTGGTATGGGTGCAGTGACTTTGGTGAAAGATAAGTCATGTAGCTGAATTTAGGACAGATTGCAGGGAGAGAGATGGATCACTGGGAGACCTGTGAGGAGCAGGATGTAATAGTGTAAGCAGGAGGAGATGAGAGAGAGGAAAGGGTTCTGGTATGGGTGCAGTGACTTTGGTGAAAGATAAGTCCGTGCAGCTGAATTTAGGACAGATTGCAGGGAGAGAGATGGATCACTGGGAGACCTGTGAGGAGCAGGATGTAATAGTGTAAGAGGAGGAGATGAGAGAGAGGAAAGGGTTCTGGTATGGGTGCAGTGACTTTGGTGAAAGATAAGTCGTGCAGCTGAATTTAGGACAGATTGCAGGGAGAGAGATGGATCACTGGGAGACCTGTGAGGAGCAGGATGTAATAGTGTAAGAGGAGGAGATGAGAGAGAGGAAAGGGTTCTGGTATGGGTGCAGTGACTTTGGTGAAAGATAAGTCCATGCAGCTGAATTTAGGACAGATTGCAGGGAGAGAGATGGATCACTGGGAGACCTGTGAGGAGCAGGATGTAATAGTGTAAGCAGGAGGAGATGAGAGAGAGGAAAGGGTTCTGGTATGGGTGCAGTGACTTGGTGAAAGATAAGTCGTGCAGCTGAATTTAGGACAGATTGCAGGGAGAGAGATGGATCACTGGGAGAACTGTGAGGAGCAGGGTTGTAATAGTGTAAGAGGAGGAGATGAGAGAGAGGAAAGGGTTCTGGTATGGGTGCAGTGACTTTGGTGAAAGATAAGTCGTGCAGCTGAATTTAGGACAGATTGCAGGGAGAGAGATGGATCACTGGGAGACCTGTGAGGAGCAGGATGTAATAGTGTAAGCAGGAGGAGATGAGAGAGAGGAAAGGGTTCTGGTATGGGTGCAGTGACTTTGGTGAAAGATAAGTCATGCAGCTGAATTTAGGACAGATTGCAGGGAGAGAGATGGATCACTGGGAGACCTGTGAGGAGCAGGATGTAATAGTGTAAGCAGGAGGAGATGAGAGAGAGGAAAGGGTTCTGGTATGGGTGCAGTGACTTTGGTGAAAGATAAGTCGTGCAGCTGAATTTAGGACAGATTGCAGGGAGAGAGATGGATCACTGGGAGACCTGTGAGGAGCAGGATGTAATAGTGTAAGCAGGAGGAGATGAGAGAGAGGAAAGGGTTCTGGTATGGGTGTAGTGACTTTGGTGGAAAGATAAGTCATGCAGCTGAATTTAGGACAGATTGCAGGGAGAGAGATGGATCACTGGGAGACCTGTGAGGAGCAGGATGTAATAGTGTAAGCAGGAGGAGATGAGAGAGAGGAAAGGGTTCTGGTATGAGTGCAGTGACTTTGGTGAAAGATAAGTCATGCAGCTGAATTTAGGACAGATTGCAGGGAGAGAGATGGATCACTGGGAGACCTGTGAGGAGCAGGATGTAATAGTGTAAGAGGAGGAGATGAGAGAGAGGAAAGGGTTCTGGTATGGGTGCAGTGACTTTGGTGAAAGATAAGTCATGCAGCTGAATTTAGGACAGATTGCAGGGAGAGAGATGGATCACTGGGAGACCTGTGAGGAGCAGGATGTAATAGTGTAAGAGGAGGAGATGAGAGAGATGAAAGGGTTCTGGTATGGGTGCAGTGACTTGGTGAAAGATAAGTCATGCAGCTGAATTTAGGACAGATTGCAGGGAGAGAGATGGATCACTGGGAGACCTGTGAGGAGCAGGATGTAATAGTGTAAGAGGAGGAGATGAGAGAGTGGAAAGGGTTCTGGTATGGGTGCAGTGACTCTGGTGAAAGATAAGTCGTGCAGCTGAATTTAGGACAGATTGCAGGGAGAGAGATGGATCACTGGGAGACCTGTGAGGAGCAGGATGTAATAGTGTAAGAGGAGGAGATGAGAGAGTGGAAAGGGTTCTGGTATGGGTGCAGTGACTTTGGTGAAAGATAAGCCATGCAGCTGAATTTAGGACAGATTGCAGGGAGAGAGATGGATCACTGGGAGACCTGTGAGGAGCAGGATGTAATAGTGTAAGCAGGAGGAGATGAGAGAGAGGAAAGGGTTCTGGTATGGGTGCAGTGACTTTGGTGAAAGATAAGTCATGCAGCTGAATTTAGGACAGATTGCAGGGAGAGAGATGGATCACTGGGAGACCTGTGAGGAGCAGGATGTAATAGTGTAAGCAGGAGGAGATGAGAGAGAGGAAAGGGTTCTGGTATGGGTGCAGTGACTTTGGTGAAAGATAAGTCATGCAGCTGAATTTAGGACAGATTGCAGGGAGAGAGATGGATCACTGGGAGACCTGTGAGGAGCAGGGTGCAATAGTGTAAGAGGAGGAGATGAGAGAGAGGAAAGGGTTCTGGTATGGGTGCAGTGACTTTGGTGAAAGATAAGTCATGCAGCTGAATTTAGGACAGATTGCAGGGAGAGAGATGGATCACTGGGAGACCTGTGAGGAGCAGGATGTAATAGTGTAAGCAGGAGGAGATGAGAGAGTGGAAAGGGTTCTGGTATGGGTGCAGTGACTTTGGTGAAAGATAAGTCATGCAGCTGAATTTAGGACAGATTGCAGGGAGAGAGATGGATCACTGGGAGACCTGTGAGGAGCAGGATGTAATAGTGTAAGCAGGAGGAGATGAGAGAGTGGAAAGGGTTCTGGTATGGGTGCAGTGACTTTGGTGAAAGATAAGTCATGCAGCTGAATTTAGGACAGATTGCAGGGAGAGAGATGGATCACTGGGAGACCTGTGAGGAGCAGGATGTAATAGTGTAAGAGGAGGAGATGAGAGAGAGGAAAGGGTTCTGGTATGGGTGCAGTGACTTTGGTGAAAGATAAGTCATGCAGCTGAATTTAGGACAGATTGTAGGGAGAGAGATGGATCACTGGGAGACCTGTGAGGAGCAGGATGTAATAGTGTAAGAGGGAGGAGATGAGAGAGAGGAAAGGGTTCTGGTATGGGTGCAGTGACTTTGGTGAAAGATAAGTCATGCAGCTGAATTTAGGACAGATTGCAGGGAGAGAGATGGATCACTGGGAGAGCCTGTGAGGAGCAGGATGTAATAGTGTAAGCAGGAGGAGATGAGAGAGAGGAAAGGGTTCTGGTATGGGTGCAGTGACTTTGGTGAAAGATAAGTCGTGCAGCTGAATTTAGGACAGATTGCAGGGAGAGAGATGGATCACTGGGAGACCTGTGAGGAGCAGGATGTAATAGTGTAAGCGGGAGGAGATGAGAGAGTGGAAAGGGTTCTGGTATGGGTGCAGTGACTTTGGTGAAAGATAAGTCATGCAGCTGAATTTAGGACAGATTGCAGGGAGAGAGATGGATCACTGGGAGACCTGTGAGGAGCAGGGTGTAATAGTGTAAGCAGGAGGAGATGAGAGAGTGGAAAGGGTTCTGGTACGGGTGCAGTGACTTTGGTGAAAGATAAGTCATGCAGCTGAATTTAGGACAGATTGCAGGGAGAGAGATGGATCACTGGGAGACCTGTGAGGAGCAGGATGTAATAGTGTAAGAGGAGGAGATGAGAGAGAGGAAAGGGTTCTGGTATGGGTGCAGTGACTTTGGTGAAAGATAAGTCATGCAGCTGAATTTAGGACAGATTGCAGGGAGAGAGATGGATCACTGGGAGACCTGTGAGGAGCAGGATGTAACAGTGTAAGAGGAGGAGATGAGAGAGAGGAAAGGGTTCTGGTATGGGTGCAGTGACTTTGGTGAAAGATAAGTCATGCAGCTGAATTTAGGACAGATTGCAGGGAGAGAGATGGATCACTGGGACCTGTGAGGAGCAGGATGTAATAGTGTAAGAGGGAGGAGATGAGAGAGAGGAAAGGGTTCTGGTATGGGTGCAGTGACTTTGGTGAAAGATAAGTCATGCAGCTGAATTTAGGACAGATTGCAGGGAGAGAGATGGATCACTGGGAGACCTGTGAGGAGCAGGATGTAATAGTGTAAGCAGGAGGAGATGAGAGAGAGGAAAGGGTTCTGGTATGGGTGCAGTGACTTTGGTGAAAGATAAGTCATGCAGCTGAATTTAGGACAGATTGCAGGGAGAGAGATGGATCACTGGGAGACCTGTGAGGAGCAGGATGTAACAGTGTAAGAGGAGGAGATGAGAGAGAGGAAAGGGTTCTGGTATGGGTGCAGTGACTTTGGTGAAAGATAAGTCGTGCAGCTGAATTTAGGACAGATTGCAGGGAGAGAGATGGATCACTGGGAGACCTGTGAGGAGCAGGATGTAATAGTGTAAGCAGGAGGAGATGAGAGAGTGGAAAGGGTTCTGGTATGGGTGCAGTGACTTTGGTGAAAGATAAGTCATGCAGCTGAATTTAGGACAGATTGCAGGGAGAGAGATGGATCACTGGGAGACCTGTGAGGAGCAGGATGTAATAGTGTAAGCAGGAGGAGATGAGAGAGAGGAAAGGGTTCTGGTATGGGTGCAGTGACTTTGGTGAAAGATAAGTCGTGCAGCTGAATTTAGGACAGATTGCAGGGAGAGAGATGGATCACTGGGAGACCTGTGAGGAGCAGGGTGTAATAGTGTAAGAGGAGGAGATGAGAGAGAGGAAAGGGTTCTGGTATGGGTGTAGTGACTTTGGTGAAAGATAAGTCGTGCTGCTGAATTTAGGACAGATTGCAGGGAGAGAGATGGATCACTGGGAGACCTGTGAGGAGCAGGATGTAATAGTGTAAGGAGGAGGAGATGAGAGAGTGGAAAGGGTTCTGGTATGGGTGCAGTGACTTTGGTGAAAGATAAGTCGTGCAGCTGAATTTAGGACAGATTGCAGGGAGAGAGATGGATCACTGGGAGACCTGTGAGGAGCAGGATGTAATAGTGTAAGCAGGAGGAGATGAGAGAGAGGAAAGGGTTCTGGTATGGGTGCAGTGACTTTGGTGAAAGATAAGTCATGCAGCTGAATTTAGGACAGATTGCAGGGAGAGAGATGGATCACTGGGAGACCTGTGAGGAGCAGGATGTAATAGTGTAAGAGGAGGAGATGAGAGAGAGGAAAGGGTTCTGGTATGGGTGCAGTGACTTTGGTGAAAGATAAGTCGTGCAGCTGAATTTAGGACAGATTGCAGGGAGAGAGATGGATCACTGGGAGACCTGTGAGGAGCAGGGATGTAATAGTGTAAGAGGGAGGAGATGAGAGAGAGGAAAGGGTTCTGGTATGGGTGCAGTGACTTTGGTGAAAGATAAGTCATGCAGCTGAATTTAGGACAGATTGCAGGGAGAGAGATGGATCACTGGGAGACCTGTGAGGAGCAGGGTGTAATAGTGTAAGAGGAGGAGATGAGAGAGTGGAAAGGGTTCTGGTATGGGTGCAGTGACTTTGGTGAAAGATAAGTCATGCAGCTGAATTTAGGACAGATTGCAGGGAGAGAGATGGATCACTGGGAGACCTGTGAGGAGCAGGATGTAATAGTGTAAGCAGGAGGAGATGAGAGAGAGGAAAGGGTTCTGGTATGGGTGCAGTGACTTTGGTGAAAGATAAGTCATGCAGCTGAATTTAGGACAGATTGCAGGGAGAGAGATGGATCATGGGAGACCTGTGAGGAGCAGGATGTAATAGTGTAAGCAGGAGGAGATGAGAGAGAGGAAAGGGTTCTGGTATGGGTGCAGTGACTTTGGTGAAAGATAAGTCATGCAGCTGAATTTAGGACAGATTGCAGGGAGAGAGATGGATCACTGGGAGACCTGTGAGGAGCAGGGTGTAATAGTGTAAGCAGGAGGAGATGAGCGAGTGGAAAGGGTTCTGGTATGGGTGCAGTGACTTTGGTGAAAGATAAGTCGTGCAGCTGAATTTAGGACAGATTGCAGGGAGAGAGATGGATCACTGGGAGACCTGTGAGGAGCAGGATGTAATAGTGTAAGCAGGAGGAGATGAGAGAGAGGAAAGGGTTCTGGTATGGGTGCAGTGACTTTGGTGAAAGATAAGTCGTGCAGCTGAATTTAGGACAGATTGCAGGGAGAGAGATGGATCACTGGGAGACCTGTGAGGAGCAGGGTGTAATAGTGTAAGCAGGAGGAGATGAGCGAGTGGAAAGGGTTCTGGTATGGGTGCAGTGACTTTGGTGAAAGATAAGTCGTGCAGCTGAATTTAGGACAGATTGCAGGGAGAGAGATGGATCACTGGGAGACCTGTGAGGAGCAGGATGTAATAGTGTAAGAGGGAGGAGATGAGAGAGAGGAAAGGGTTCTGGTATGGGTGCAGTGACTTTGGTGAAAGATAAGTCGTGCAGCTGAATTTAGGACAGATTGCAGGGAGAGAGATGGATCACTGGGAGACCTGTGAGGAGCAGGATGTAATAGTGTAAGAGGAGGAGATGAGAGAGAGGAAAGGGTTCTGGTATGGGTGCAGTGACTTTGGTGAAAGACAAGTCGTGCAGCTGAATTTAGGACAGATTGCAGGGAGAGAGATGGATCACTGGGAGACCTGTGAGGAGCAGGATGTAATAGTGTAAGAGGAGGAGATGAGAGAGAGGAAAGGGTTCTGGTATGGGTGCAGTGACTTTGGTGAAAGATAAGTCATGCAGCTGAATTTAGGACAGATTGCAGGGAGAGAGATGGATCACTGGGAGACCTGTGAGGAGCAGGATGTAATAGTGTAAGAGGAGGAGATGAGAGAGAGGAAAGGGTTCTGGTATGGGTGCAGTGACTTTGGTGAAAGATAAGTCATGCAGATGAATTTAGGACAGATTGCAGGGAGAGAGATGGATCACTGGGAGACCTGTGAGGAGCAGGATGTAATAGTGTAAGAGGAGGAGATGAGAGAGAGGAAAGGGTTCTGGTATGGGTGCAGTGACTTTGGTGAAAGATAAGTCATGCAGCTGAATTTAGGACAGATTGCAGGGAGAGAGATGGATCACTGGGAGACCTGTGAGGAGCAGGGTGTAATAGTGTAAGCAGGAGGAGATGAGAGAGAGGAAAGGGTTCTGGTATGGGTGCAGTGACTTTGGTGAAAGATAAGTCATGCAGCTGAATTTAGGACAGATTGCAGGGAGAGAGATGGATCACTGGGAGACCTGGGAGGAGCAGGATGTAATAGTGTAAGCAGGAGGAGATGAGAGAGTGGAAAGGGTTCTGGTATGGGTGCAGTGACTTTGGGGAAAGATAAGTCGTGCAGCTGAATTTAGGACAGATTGCAGGGAGAGAGATGGATCATGGGAGACCTGTGAGGAGCAGGGTGCAATAGTCTAAGCGGGGAGATGAGAGAGAGGAAAGGGTTCTGGTATGGGTGCAGTGACTTTGGTGAAAGATAAGTCATGCAGCTGAATTTAGGACAGATTGCAGGGAGAGAGATGGATCACTGGGAGACCTGTGAGGAGCAGGATGTAATAGTGTAAGCAGGAGGAGATGAGAGAGTGGAAAGGGTTCTGGTATGGGTGCAGTGACTTTGGGGAAAGATAAGTCGTGCAGCTGAATTTAGGACAGATTGCAGGGAGAGAGATGGATCACTGGGAGACCTGTGAGGAGCAGGATGTAATAGTGTAAGAGGAGGAGATGAGAGAGTGGAAAGGGTTCTGGTATGGGTGCAGTGACTTTGGGGAAAGATAAGTCGTGCAGCTGAATTTAGGACAGATTGCAGGGAGAGAGATGGATCACTGGGAGACCTGTGAGGAGCAGGATGTAATAGTGTAAGAGGAGGAGATGAGAGAGAGGAAAGGGTTCTGGTATGGGTGCAGTGACTTTGGTGAAAGATAAGTCGTGCAGCTGAATTTAGGACAGATTGCAGGGAGAGAGATGGATCACTGGGAGACCTGTGAGGAGCAGGATGTAATAGTGTAAGAGGAGGAGATGAGAGAGAGGAAAGGGTTCTGGTATGGGTGCAGTGACTTTGGTGAAAGATAAGTCATGCAGCTGAATTTAGGACAGATTGCAGGGAGAGAGATGGATCACTGGGAGACCTGTGAGGAGCAGGGTGTAATAGTGTAAGCAGGAGGAGATGAGAGAGAGGAAAGGGTCCTGGTATGGGTGCAGTGACTTTGGTGAAAGATAAGTCATGCAGCTGAATTTATCACAGATTGCAGGGAGAGAGATGGATCACTGGGAGACCTGTGAGGAGCAGGGTGTAATAGTGTAAGCAGGAGGAGATGAGAGAGAGGAAAGGGTTCTGGTATGGGTGCAGTGACTTTGGTGAAAGATAAGTCATGCAGCTGAATTTAGGACAGATTGCAGGGAGAGAGATGGATCACTGGGAGACCTGTGAGGAGCAGGGTGTAATAGTGTAAGCAGGAGGAGATGAGAGAGAGGAAAGGGTTCTGGTATGGGTGCAGTGACTTTGGTGAAAGATAAGTCGTGCAGCTGAATTTAGGACAGATTGTAGGGAGAGAGATGGATCACTGGGAGACCTGTGAGGAGCAGGATGTAATAGTGTAAGCAGGAGGAGATGAGAGAGAGGAAAGGGTTCTGGTATGGGTGCAGTGACTTTGGTGAAAGATAAGTCATGCAGCTGAATTTAGGACAGATTGCAGGGAGAGAGATGGATCACTGGGAGACCTGTGAGGAGCAGGATGTAATAGTGTAAGCAGGAGGAGATGAGAGAGTGGAAAGGGTTCTGGTATGGGTGCAGTGACTTTGGTGAAAGATAAGTCATGCAGCTGAATTTAGGACAGATTGCAGGGAGAGAGATGGATCACTGGGAGACCTGTGAGGAGCAGGGTGTAATAGTGTAAGCAGGAGGAGATGAGAGAGTGGAAAGGGTTCTGGTATGGGTGCAGTGACTTTGGTGAAAGATAAGTCATGCAGCTGAATTTAGGACAGATTGCAGGGAGAGAGATGGATCACTGGGAGACCTGTGAGGAGCAGGATGTAATAGTGTAAGAGGAGGAGATGAGAGAGTGGAAAGGGTTCTGGTATGGGTGCAGTGACTTTGGTGAAAGATAAGTCGTGCAGCTGAATTTAGGACAGATTGCAGGGAGAGAGATGGATCACTGGGAGACCTGTGAGGAGCAGGATGTAATAGTGTAAGAGGAGGAGATGAGAGAGTGGAAAGGGTTCTGGTATGGGTGCAGTGACTTTGGTGAAAGATAAGTCATGCAGCTGAATTTAGGACAGATTGCAGGGAGAGAGATGGATCACTGGGAGACCTGTGAGGAGCAGGATGTAATAGTGTAAGAGGGAGGAGATGAGAGAGAGGAAAGGGTTCTGGTATGGGTGCAGTGACTTTGGTGAAAGATAAGTCGTGCAGCTGAATTTAGGACAGATTGCAGGGAGAGAGATGGATCACTGGGAGACCTGTGAGGAGCAGGATGTAATAGTGTAAGAGGAGGAGATGAGAGAGAGGAAAGGGTTCTGGTATGGGTGCAGTGACTTTGGGGAAAGATAAGTCATGCAGCTGAATTTAGGACAGATTGCAGGGAGAGAGATGGATCACTGGGAGACCTGTGAGGAGCAGGGTGTAATAGTGTAAGCAGGAGCAAATGAGCGAGTGGATAAAGTGAGTTCAGAAAGGAAGGGTCTATTGGACACTGCATGAAACAAACTGGTGCAGATTTAAAACAAAATAATTTTTTTTCAGTCGGTACACAAGCTATGGAAATTGTTGCAGCAGATGTGGTTAAGATTAATAGTACAGCTGGATAAAAAACAGGGTTTGGGCAGGTTTTCTGGAAGAGATGTCCATTAACAATCCTTAGGCAAGCAGACGTGGGAATAATCCAAGGGAAGGGATTGTCCATGTACTTCCGGGAGACTCGGATTGAGCACTCTTGTAAATAAGAAGATGCTGAGTTTTGCTGGGCCCTTTCTCTGACCCGGCATTGCACTTCTTATGTTTTTGTATTCTATGTAAGTGTAGAGGGTGTACAAGCCAGTGCTAAAAGCTCATTTTATGAGCCCTAGGATTCATCCAGTTTAAACAGCAAAACCCATTACCTGCTATTAATTAAGTTGACTTAGAAAATAGCCACTGCTATTACTAGCAACAGTAGCATGGAATAGACTTAGTTTTTGGGTACTTGCCAGGTTCTTGTGGCCTGGTTTTGGCCTCTGTTGGAAACAGGATGCTGGGCTTGGTGGACCTTTGGTCTGACCCAGTATGGTAATTTCTTATGTTCTTAGTAAAAAAAAAAATCCGTTTCTTGTTTTCAGGTAGTTTCAGGTATCGGACTGTGTTTTCGTAGACTGTAGGGTATGTCCGTGGCAGAAGTCCCAGGACACTGAGCTGTTGTGTCTTCCTTGCAGGTGTGTTCTCCTCCCGCTCCTGGCCATGAAGGCTCCCTCTCAGAGCCTCTTCCTGCTGGTGGATTCAATCGACGAAGGATGCAACCTGGCAGAGGCTGAGCAGAGGCCCGCAGACTTGTCCGGGACTATAGCGGAGCTCCTAGCGGCTCATTACGACTTCTTTCCCCCCTGGCTGCTCCTCGTCTGTTCTGCCCGCAAGCAGAGCAAAGCCATCACCAAAATGTTTACAGGTACGTGCGGATCCGTGCGGGACGGCGGTGCCAGCTGCGGTTTTTTGGGAGCTTGTGGTCGTGTTGTGCAATGGGATAAGACAGCACCCGAAAACCATGCATAGTTTAACACAAGCCCAGCATGTGGACTGATGTGTACCAAAGAAGTAATAAGTTATGGAGGAAGAGAGGAAAGCTTGCCCGATAGGGATGGGCGTTGGTCACAGTGCTAATAATGTTCTGTTTAGCCCGTCCCATTCCTTGAGCACTGAACAGTTCTGACAAAAAGAACCCGGGCCCTTACCAGAGAGTCCGGCGATCTGATTGATGGACCCAGCCCCCTGCTATTCCTTTTCTCTGCAAATTCAGCCGCCCGCACTATGTTTGTAAAATCTTATTTTAAGTTAGGAAATGAGAACAGAAGGGCAACGTTGAGCCTTAGGCCTTGACCGTGAAAAGGAGCAAAGAAGCACAGTTTATTTTGTGCGTAGACAAGCAGACGATTGCATCGTTACTTATACGAGCTCGTTCGTAGGGAAGAGGGAGTCTCGGGCACTGCTTAACAGCCACACGCCCTTTGGGAACGGTTTTCAAAAGCGTTTACAGGCTTAAGACTGGGTTTTAGACGTGTAAGTGTGCCTTGCCCGTGTAAGTGGCTTTTGAAAGTTGCTACGACGGTCTGTAAACGCTCACCTGAACAGGGGCGCATGTTCCGGTAGGTGCGGCAGGCTTAGGACTGGTGACGAGCGGGCTGGGTCGAGGATAAGTCACGGGGGGGGGGGGGGGATGAAGGCCCGTGGTGCCGTGGACCAGCAGAGGCCGGTTCTGACTCAGCCAGTTCTGGTTTGATTATCGCGTTCTGTCAGAAGATAATGATTCATCCTGACCTTTGCATATTCACTCGTTTCTAACTCTGGGCATCTCGAAGAATTTCATCATTTTAATTTCAAATGCCTTCGGCTCCTGGCTAATTTTGAAGCTCCCTTTAAGTATGCTTTTAAGGAGCAGTGAGAAAGTACTTAGAAAATCTGGCCGGCAGCCAAAATGTTTAGAAACTAACCCCACATTTCTTTCCTTTATAACCTTTATTAAGCGTTTTTTCTTCCTCTCCATATCTTTTTTTTTTTTTTTTTTTTGTATTTAGGTGTTTTTACTCCCTTTTTAAAAAATTTTTCATGCCTTTCCGCTTCTTCCAGCCCCTCTCCTCCTCCTGCTCCCCTTCCTGCTTCTCCTGTGAGCAGCTCCTTTTTCTGCCTGGGCAATATAAAGTGATGACAGCTTCTTCCAGCCCCTCTCCTCCTCCTGCTCCCCTTTCCGCTTCTCCTGTGAGCAGCTCTTTTTCTGCCTGGGCAATATAAAGTGATGACAGCTTCTTCCAGCCTCTCTCCTCCTGCTCCCCTTCCCTCTTCTCCTGTGAGCAGCTCCTTTTTCTGCCTGGGCAATATAAAGCGATAACAGCTTCTTCCAGCCCCTCTCCTCCTGCTCCCCTTCCCACTTGTGAGCAGCTCCTTTTTCTGCCTGGGCAATATAAAGCGATGACAGCTTCTTCCAGTCTCTCTCCTCCTCCTGCTCCCCTTCCCGCTTCTCCTGTGAGCAGCTCCTTTTTCTGCCTGGGCAATATAAAGCGATGACAGCTTCTTCTGGGCCCCGAGCCAGTGGCAGGCACCAAATTTTAGATGTCCCTTTTTTTTTTTTTTCTTCACCACTTCTTTTAGTTACCGCCTACAGCCTGTTTATTAAACTTTTATTTCTAGCTGTAGCAAACTGGAAAATGAGGCTTATATTCTGTGACTGAAAGGGCAATGTAAAATCGCCCATCCCCAGTCTAGCCAACAGTGTACGGTGCATGTACTTTTAGCCAAATTGGTGGGGAGCTGTTCCCAGGAGTGCATTATGGGCAGGCGCTGAAAATAACGCACAAAGAATTTGAAATTGCAGACGTACGCGCTTTATCTTCTGGTAAAATGTTGCTCACGCTGAAAGCAAGTGCAAAAATCCACGGATACTGTGCACCCGCAGCAGTGTTGAAAGGCAAAGTCGATGCATGCTTTCCCCTTAAAATCTGGTGCAAGATCCACGGGTAGAAAGCACCTGCAGACTTTCTTTATTCATAAACCAGAAAATACCAAGCCGGCCCCTTCACGTGCAAAAACAACACATGCGTGCAGACGTAGCATGCACACACACACACACACATACGTGTTTTTATAGCATCATGGCACGTGCGGTTTACTGGGGAGAGCAGGCTGGCGGTTCAGAAGTCCGCGAGCAGGTTGCTATTCTGTAAGAGGCTTACGCGTATTTTCGTTACTTAACTTGATCGGGTATGGGCTAACGGACCTGTGCCATTGAAATCGGACTCTTCTTTTGCCTGCTGTTTGGGTCGGGGGTCTAGGTGAACTGATGGGGGGATTTCAGGGCAAAGTGCCAAATAGCCTAGGGAAACTGGAGGGGGGGGGGGGTATTGGCAAACTGGGGAGTCCACGTGTGAACAACGTGCAGGCGTACTTTAAATAAAAGAGAGACTGCTTCCAGGTTTATTTTTAGCCCCCTAGAATATATTATATACCTGTGTACGCTTCTAAAATAAGTAGAAAAGGCAAGCGTGCTCTGGCATTGGAAATCTGTGCATTTACAGCAAGATAACTGCATACTTTGGGGGCAGAAATGTACAATATTTCATAAATCTGCCACCCGGTTTATGCATAAATCTGTGTCCACTTAACCTGCGCAAATTGTGAGCCGTGCCCAGTTTGAAAGATGGATTCCATGATTGCATTCATAGGTTGGTTTCAGTTTCTTCATGTAATGGATTTATTTTCTGCAGAGCATACGTAAAAGCCGTCTTTAATGTGCCTGCTTATTAAGCAAAGATGCAGCATTTATAAAAGCAAAGTATTGACTAGAAAAAGTACAACATTGTGAATGCTTTTACAACACGTAAGCGCGGCATTAGTTGGGACTCGTTCTGGATGGGTGCATTATTGGCTTCCTCCACCAAATACTCCTGGGGGAATTCTGTGCAAAAAAAATTCTGCACTCATTTTTGGAAGGAAAAATATATTCACCATCTGCCAGTTTGAAAGAGGATTCAAAAACTCAGCAATAGATGGGTATGGACCTTCATTTTCGGTTATTTTATTTTTCCTGGGAATTTCAATGTTATAACCAAAAAAAATCTAGTGGAAAAACTACTTGTCCGCTGATTTTTCTCTTGTGGTTTTTAACAGTCGTTTTTCCGCTGATTTTTTTTGTTTGTTTTTTATAACATTGACATTCCAAAGAAAACTGAAAATGAAGGTCCCTATAGATGGGCTACAGTGGGCTCTGTGACAGACACCCCTCCCCTAAATGTTACCCATACAAAATGCCGTTTCTACATTGGAAAATGAGAATGTTCCAGAAATGGAAACTGAAGTGGTATCAGAAGTGAAAGGAAAAAAAAATCTAATGCACAAACCCCCCCCCCCCCAAAAAAAAAAAGTACTGTCAAAAGATCTCAAAACAGAAAACTCCTTATACTGGGTTACTCTTCTTTATCAAAGACATTAACTTGGGGACATATTTTGAGGATGTGCTACCCTCTGCTCACGATTCCTATCATTTTATTTATTTATTTATAACTTTTTTTTATACCGAAGTTCAGGTAACAGAATTACTTATCACTCCGGTTTACATTATAACAAGTAGAAAACAATGACAACATATGTCTTACAATGAACAAGGGAGTGAACAACTTGGATAATATAACATAACATAACTAGGAACAGTAGCAGAATGCACTATTAGAGCGAGACTAGCACATGGGGGGGGGAGGGGGAAGGAAGGTTGTTCATGGAGGGGGGGAGGAGGGAGAAATTTCTTATTGATGAGTGAAAACATGAGCATAGGTTCTGGACGTCAACAGTATGAAAACAGTCTATGGGAGCTGTGGAAGACTAAGTAAGTTAAGGGAATGCTTAACTTATTTATCATGGGTACCTAGACAGCCAGTTAAACCTTCTTCCTCAGTTTCAGATACCAGATGAATACCAAACATTTATCACAGTAAGGAATAGTTCAACACTCCCTTTGAATAATATGACATCAAGAGTAGCCGTACAGACAGCAGAGTCTGAGTCCTCTGTTATAAGTCTCTGGAAACCCAGTAGTCACAGGAAGGCACCTGCTGCTATAGTGGATACTGGTGAATAGGTGAAAAAATGATGCTTCTGGGAGTCTGGAGGAGGATTCAGGATGAGCTGAGCCAGAAGATCCTTTTTTCCCCCCCAAACAAAAAATCCCTCTAGGCAGGAACAATCACAGATTACTTTGCGTCCAAGTACCAATAAGGAGTGAGAGAGAGAGAGCAAGACAGGAACAGATCCAATAGGAAGTTTAGAAGTATTCAAACAGCAACCAAGAATAACCTGTTAGAAAAAGGAGCAATGCACTCTGCAGAGGCTCTAAGCTAAGCAGTATCACAGGATGGCACAGGATGGCTTTATAATAAACATATAATACACTGTGGAGAGAGAACAGAGGGACACAAGGAATACACATGCCTTCCAGGATTCTCAACTAGAAGAAACGCAATTCTGTTTATTGGTGCGATTAGAGAAGTAAGGTTTCTAAAATTGTTATAATCCATTTGGAGGACCAGTGACCTGGCTAGAAACAGCGTCTCTGTAGTACGGGGAGATTTCCAGAAACCGGGGAAGGTGCTCAGGCACATGGCAAAGACCACAGCTTTATCAGAAGTATTACATGTTCATGGAAAGACAGAGGAAAGGCTGTGCCATATAGAAAACATCAATCTGCAGCTGAAAACCTGCTGTAAAGAAAAAGGTTTTAGATATCTGGTGATACAGAACAATAGAAAGCTATCTGGCAGAGATGGCCTATTTCTTTCGTTCTGTGGCAGAGGTCAGGGGGTAGCAGATGAATGTCAGTCTCCCCACATGACGATTTTGGGGAAAATTTGCAAAATAAATCAGCTTAGCAGCCCACCCTTCAGAAGGATAGAGGAGAAAACCAGGAAGATCAGCAAGACCCGCCCGCAACCAGCACCACTCACCCCCAGTACATCCCGGCTCTCTGCACGGCCTGGACGCCCTCTCTCCTCCCCTGTGGGCTATCCCTAGGCACGCGTGCACACCCTGCAACATCCTTTAAAGGGCCCACCACGGGAACCTGGGCTGTCGGTGCCTCCTGATGATGACATGCGGCTGGGTAGATAAGGCCCAGCTGCGCATCAAAGACTGGACTTAGCAACGGGTCTCCTGCCTTAAGAACATAAGAACATGCCATACTGGGTCAGACCAAGGGTCCATCAAGCCCAGCATCCTGTTTCCAACAGTGGCCAATCCAGGCAATTACCCAAACACCAAGAAGATCCCATGCTACTGATGCAATTAATAGCAGTGGCTATTCTCTAAGTAAACCTGATTAATAGCAGTGGCTGTTCTCTAAGTAAACCTGATTAATAGCAGTGACTATTCTCTAAGTAAACCTGATTAATAGCAGTGGCTGTTCTCTAAGTAAACCTGATTAATAGCAGTGACTATTCTCTAAGTAAACCTGATTAATAGCAGTGGCTGTTCTCTAAGTAAACTTGATTAATAGCAGTGGCTATTCTCTAAGTAAACCTGATTAATAGCAGTGGCTATTCTCTAAGTAAACCTGATTAATAGCAGTGGCTGTTCTCTAATAAACTTGATAATAGCAGTGGCTGTTCTCTAAGTAAACCTGATTAATAGCAGTGGCTGTTCTCCTAAGTAAACTTGATTAATAGCAGTGGCTGTTCCCTAAGTAAACCTGATTAATAGCAGTGGCTGTTCCCTAAGTAACCTGATTAATAGCAGTGGCTGTTCCCTAAGTAAACTTGATTAATAGCAGTGGCTGTTCCCTAAGTAAACCTGATTAATAGCAGTGGCTGTTCCCTAAGTAAACTTGATTAATAGCAGTGGGCTGTTCCCTAAGTAAAACCTGATTAATAGCAGTGGCTGTTCCCTAAGTAAAAACCTGATTAATAGCAGTGGCTGTTCCCTAAGTAAACCTGATTAATAGCAGTGGCTGTTCCCTAAGTAAACACTGATTAATAGCAGTGGCTGTTCCCTAAGTAAACTTGATTAATAGCAGTGGCTGTTCCCTAAGTAAACCTGATTAATAGCAGTGGCTGTTCCCTAAGTAAACTTGATTAATAGCAGTGGCTGTTCCCTAAGTAAACCTGATTAATAGCAGTGGCTGTTCCCTAAGTAAACCTGATTAATAGCAGTGGCTGTTCCCTAAGTAAACCTGATTAATAGCAGTGGCTGTTCTCTAAGTAAGCTTGATTAATAGCAGTGGCTGTTCCCTAAGTAAACTTGATTAATAGCAGTGGCTGTTCCCTAAGTAAACTTGATTAATAGCAGTGGCTGTTCTCTAAGTAAACCTGATTAATAGCAGTGGCTGTTCTCTAAGTAAACCTGATTAATAGCAGTGGCTGTTCCCTAAGTAAACCTGATTAATAGCAGTGGCTGTTCCCTAAGTAAACCTGATTAATAGAAGTGGCTGTTCCCTAAGTAAACCTGATTAATAGCAGTGGCTGTTCTCTAAGTAAACCTGATTAATAGCAGTGGCTGTTCCCTAAGTAAACCTGATTAATAGCAGTGGCTGTTCTCTAAGTAAACCTGATTAATAGCAGTGGCTGTTCTCTAAGTAAACCTGATTAATAGCAGTGGCTGTTCTCTAAGTAAACTTGATTAATAGCAGTGGCTGTTCCCTAAGTAAACCTGATTAATAGCAGTGGCTGTTCTCTAAGTAAACTTGATTAATAGCAGTGGCTGTTCCCTAAGTAAACCTGATTAATAGCAGTGGCTGTTCCCTAAGTAAACCTGATTAATAGCAGTGGCTGTTCCCTAAGTAAACCTGATTAATAGCAGTGGCTGTTCCCTAAGTAAACTTGATTAATAGCAGTGGCTGTTCTCTAAGTAAACCTGATTAATAGCAGTGGCTATTCTCTAAGTAAACCTGATTAATAGCAGTGGCTATTCTCTAAGTAAACCTGATTAATAGCAGTGGCTGTTCCCTAAGTAAACCTGATTAATAGCAGTGGCTGTTCTCTAAGTAAACCTGATTAATAGCAGTGGCTGTTCCCTAAGTAAACCTGATTAATAGCAGTGGCTGTTCCCTAAGTAAACCTGATTAATAGCAGTGGCTATTCCCTAAGTATAATTGATTAATAGCAGTGGCTGTTCTCTAAGTAAACCTGATTAATAGCAGTGGCTGTTCCCTAAGTAAACCTGATTAATAGCAGTGGCTATTCCCTAAGTATAATTGATTAATAGCAGTGGCTGTTCTCTAAGTAAACTTGATTAATAGCAGTGGCTGTTCTCTAAGTAAACCTGATTAATAGCAGTGGCTATTCCCTAAGTATAATTGATTAATAGCAGTGGCTGTTCTCTAAGTAAACCTGATTAATAGCAGTGGCTATTCCCTAAGTATAATTGATTAATAGCAGTGGCTATTCCCTAAGTATAATTGATTAATAGCAGTGGCTATTCTCTAAGTAAACTTGATTAATAGCAGTGGCTGTTCTCTAAGTAAACCTGATTAATAGCAGTGGCTGTTCTCTAAGTATAATTGATTAATAGCAGTGGCTGTTCCCTAAGTAAACCTGATTAATAGCAGTGGCTGTTCTCTAAGTATAATTGATTAATAGCAGTGGCTATTCCCTAAGTATAATTGATTAATAGCAGTGGCTATTCCCTAAGTATAATTGATTAATAGCAGTGGCTATTCTCTAAGTAAACTTGATTAATAGCAGTGGCTGTTTTCTAAAGGGAAAAATCCCCGTTATGTGCACAAGAGCCAGGGCCTCTTGCGATGGGTGGGGCGGAGCTGGAGGCCGCCGGTACAGCATCCATTTGCTGCTGTGCCAGGGGATCGTGTGCTGGCAGCCTGCCGGCACGCACGACTCACGCCAGCTCAGGAGCTGGCGTAAGTTTGAAAACAAGAAAAAAAACAAAAAGGTAGGGCCTTAAAAGGGGTCGGGGAGGAGAGGGGGAAGAGTTAGGGAGGGTAGGTAGGAGGGTAGGAAAGTTCCCTCCCTCCTTAATTGGAGCAGACTGGTAAGGAATTGGGGGAGGCCCGATTCTGCGCATAAATTGCTATTTTTAAACCCCCTCCCCCTTCTACGTGCTCTGTGATTTTGATCTCTCTCTAGATGTGTCAGAGTGGGTCTAAAGTTATCCAGGAACGTGATAAAATAGATCCAAACCAATCCGGTTTGAATCTCTCCATTCCTCTAGGAAGGATTTGTACCCTGCAAATCCACTCCTAGCGGGAGTAATCAGGTAAATGAGAATAAAGGGTGAAATATAACAGATAACAAAACTTTAACCGAGTAAATTATCAGACTGATTTGCTAGTCCCAGGGGACTGCAATGGAGAAATGCCTAATTTTTGGATCTCCCCCTTCCAGTCTCTGCGCAGATACAGAAATGTTCCTCCTTGGAGTACGAGATGTTGGGTATTCCCTTGTCTGGAGAATTCAGTTCAGAAGGAAACGATGTCATCCTAGCCTCCAAACGTTTTCTCTGACTAGAAATCCCCGGGCATTTTACAGGTCAGCAGCTCTCCCTGGCCTGTCTGAGAGCTCTGCTTCCTGCTTAAGTATTCTTCCAGCTTTTCACAGAGGGTTTATTGGCATCATCAAGTCATAATTATAACTTTCCATATTCTTTGCAAAATGGTTCTTACGTTTTGTTGCTACTCAGGAGGTCATTTCAGCTTTTTAGCTGGTGGGTCTGCAGAAATTGTACTCTTTCACCAATGATTTCACGAAGAGTGGCATTTTCAGTTTAAGAATCAACTGGTGAGTTTTGAAATGCTGTAAAAAAAACCCCAAAAAACAGCTACCGGTAGCTATTAGGGATATGCATCCATTTTCTAATGAAATAAAAATGCAACAGAGATCTTTTGTTAGAAAACGAGTGAAAAGCCTCTCGAAATTTAGGCTTCTGTCTTTCTCTTTCAGACATTAAAAAAAAAAAAAAAATCCAGCACCCAAAATTTTAAGAATTGTCTCCCACCCCCCTTTCTCCCAGGTCATCTCTGACCCCTTCTTTGGGGCTCTGTGAAGTCAAACTGGAGTAGGAAGCAATCTCTGTTTTCAAAATAACCCCCCCAGCAGCCCGGAGGTCGGCGCCGTTTGGAAAACAGGGACCAGGGCAGGAGCAGTGAGGGATTCGCTGCTGCTCCATTCTGACTTCACAGAACCCCCTTAGGGAGGAACAGGAGAGGTCTGGCAAGGGTTAACTTTTTGATTTTGGCAGCACCGGGGTTTTATTAATTTCCAAAAGGAAACCGAAAAATAAAATTGAGGGTTGTTTTTTTATTTCATTTCACTCTGCAAAGTTGGAATAGAACGGGGTCAATCCCGAATTGTTGTTTCCCCGCCATATAACAAAATTAGTGCTGACCTCAGGGCCAGCAGGCACCATTTTCCAAATCAGACCCAGCAGGGCAGGAGCGACGGGGGATGACGCCCGCCCCGTCCCATTTTGTGGCGGAGAGGGTGGGGATACGGGGAAAGGCTTGGAGGGTGACGTTTCTTAAATTTTGACGGCGGTGGGGGTTTTGGTGGGAGGCGGGGTAACCTAGCCCTGTCTCTAAATTTTTCTTGGCAGCGGCTTTCATGTTTGGCATTGGTGCTTATTTCAGGTTAATCTCACGAACCAGACTGGAAACACCAAGCGAAAGAAAGAGAACATTTTTTTCCGTGCTCGCCTCTAGCAGCTATAGCTGTGTTCTCATCTACTTAGAGCTTGGATGTCAAATAAGGAAAACCACCAAGCTGAGCTGGTTGGACAGTAATATTGTGTAGGCAGCTGCCAGCTGGGATATATTCTTAATACAGTGAGCAGTGTACACAGGAGCAACCGTACAGACTGGGTAGGCCGATTGCTCCCGGTCTGTCGTCACCTCCCGTGATACTTTGACCTGTCTAATATCTCAAGTGGAGAATTCCCGGGGTAGGAGTTAGGGCGGGGAATGCCGCGACGTGTATAGATTTCCATTATCCGAACTACATGCTTGAAGCTGACCTTTTCAAAAGTTGCGTGCATAAAAATCGGCGTATACTCGTGCAGATGCTATTTTAGAAACCTACGGCATACACGTGCAAGTAAGAGTGCACAAGTAGATGTCCGTGTGCAAAAAAAAAAAAAAAGGGTCGCTCCAGGGACGTTCTTAGCCTTCTACGGCCACGTCCAAAAGCAAAGCTCGATCGAGCAGCAGCAGCGTAAAAATACGTGGGTATAGTAGTTGGGCACCACTTATCTTGATAAGTTCCAATTTATCCGGCTAAACCAGATAGCTAGATAAGTCTGAAAAGTGCTGCTTATCCAGCTAAGTGGCACTATTTTAAGACGTATCCGGCTAGCTCACTGAGGCAGCTAAGCAGTGCTTTTAAGACTTATCCAGATAAGTGCAGTATATGTATCCTTGCGTTTTTTTTTACATGTGCATGCAGGTTGCAGGGTACATTTGTGCACGTTTCTAGCCTGCACTTACCATACACGTGCAGGTTATACAACGCAGGCTTACGTTTCCTCACGCCCACTCACGTGTGCGTGTGCAGCTGTTTTAAAGGGAAAAAACCGCTGCACATGGTTGCAGGTCTGTTTTCTCTCGGCAGTTCTCAAAGGGCGAGTGCTTGTGGACTTTGCAAGTAACGATATTGTTTGGAAAATCAACCCTTTTTACTACGTTTCCTGTGCTTGATACAGAAGTGCGGGAAAACTGTTCCTACAATATGAATTGCCCAGTTATTAGTAGAAATCACGTGCAACAACCCGTGGTAGGCGATACCTTTTTATTGGACCAACTCAACCCGCTTGCAGGGCTAAGTTTCTTTCATCAAATCAGTGCCTGACAGCTTTTCATGATAAAAGTTCACTCTAACAGGGTTACACTGCACATGATTGTGCTTGTACCCTTACAGACGAATTTTCAATGTGGCATACTGTCATAGCAATTTTCAAAAGCCATTTACTCACGTTAAGTGCACGTAATACAGGCACAACCTATGGACAGCTCAGTAGCACATATTGTAGCAATTTTCAAAAGCCACTTAAGACAGGTAACGTGCATTAGCAAATGTAAAATCCAGTGTTAAGCATGTAAATACTTTTGAAAATCAAGGCCTGAACTGCTCACGTGACTTGCGAGATTTTTTGCAGTGACCCAAAAGATCTCACGGCGTCACTAGCTGTATTTGAATCCAGCAGGTCTCTGACAAGCGACCAGACAACGTATTAAATCAGGCAGATCCCGTTGGAGCTTCTCCTGGATGGGAGATGGCATCTCTCTATGGTGAAGCAAGGTTGTAAGACTTGGATTGTCTATGCCTTGCTGAGCCTCGGACATTGACGGGAAAGGCCCCAGGTACTAGTAGGCTTTCTTAAGATTTTAGTGCTCAAGTGCCTCGAAAGCCTTGCACTGTAGAACCAGGGTTTTCTTGGATACTGGATGACATAGTGGGGTCTTCTACAAGTATACAAAATGTTCTCTCGTTTGGACTATGGCTAATAAAATATTGCAGTAAAGTCTGTGCGTGGTAATGTGCTATGTAAATACTTTTAGACTTCACAAATAACTGAAATGTCAAGGTTTTTTTTTCACGGGAATACTATAAGGTTGATTTCCCAGTCTGTACATATTGGAGTACAGTTTCAAAGGGCTTTACATGTAAAGATAGCAGAGATTCACTAAGTGACGTGTATTCCTGTCTCTGCTATTTTATGAACGCTGACAGTACGTACGTGTTTTTCATTACCCGTATATATTTTATTGGGGCAAAAAAGGGGCAGGCTCGTAGGGTTCAAAAGTGCACACGGTACTTGCTGTTTTGTAAGAGCTACACGCATGTTTATATTACCAAACTTATTCGTGCACTTTTACATCTGCTAACTGACTCACGCAAGTGAAATCGCACCTGTGGCAGATTTTGGGTAGGAGGTGGGGGTGAACTGGTGGGGGAGATGGTGCTAGAGGGTTTAGGGGAACGGGCAGCAGTATCAGACTGATTTCAAATACGTGTGCAGTAAAATACTGTCAGGCCGATTCAGTAAAAACGCGGGAGAGCGAACGAACGCCCACTTTCCCAGCGCGCGCGATTCAGTATGTAATTAGGTGGTGCGGTAGAAACGGGCAAAAAGGAGGCGCTAGGGACACTAGCGCATCCTAGCGCCTCCTTTTGACCCGGAGCGGCGGCTGTCAGCGGGTTTGACAGCCGACGCTCAATTTTGCCGGCGTCTGTTCTCGAGCCCGCTGACAGCCACGGGCTCGGAAACTGGATGCTGGCAAAATTGAGCATCCGGTTTTCAATCTGCGAGCCGCCGGCCTATTTTTTTTTTAATTTTTTTACTTTTTTTACTCTTCGGGACCTCCGACTTAATATCGCCATAATATTAAGTCGGAGGGTGCACAGAAAAGCAGTTTTTACTGCTTTTCTGTGCACTTTCCCGGTGCCGGCAGAAACTAGCGCCTACCTTTTGGGTCGGCGCTAATTTCTTAAGTAAAATGTGCGGCTTGGCTGCACATTTTACTTACTGTATCGCACGGGCATACCCAATAGGGCCATCAACATGCATTTGCATGTTGAGGGCGCTAATAGGTGCCGCGGGTTGGACGCGCCTTTTCCGCCCCTTACTGAATAAGGGGTAAGGGAAAACGCGCGTCCAAGGGCAGGTTAACAGTGCACTCCGTCGGAGGGCACTGTACTGTATCGGCCTGTGTGTGTGCTTATTTTCAAAACAGTATATTTGTATACTTTATAAAATACCTGTCTCTGCATATATTTTTTACCTGCCTAAAATGTACACGCGTAAGTTTATATATTAGGTAGGTAAAGAAAATATACGTTTCCTTGCATTGGAAATATTTGCATGAACTGAAACATGCGCACATGCTTTCATAGCAGAAATACACAGAATTTTATTAACACTGCGGCTTCCACCACACAGTTTATAAAATAGTAGTATTCATCTTCGCATGTAACTGCTATACTTCAGATAGGTTTGAAAGTTAGACATCGCATTTTTCATTTTAAGAACATCAGTTTAAGAGCTTTTGATTAAATTTGTCATGAATGTAATTTTATGTAAAAATATATGATTTAGTAATAACTTAGGCTTAGTCAATGGAGATTTAACTGGTGCTAAAATAAAAATCTTGGTTGAAACCTGTATTTCATTGGATAGTCTGGTATTCTACTTAAGGTGTTTCGTACTTTGCAAAATGCTGAATATCATGGAAAGCAAATGGCAAGTAGTGCCAGTTCTGACTCTGAGGCTCGATCGTGCATGGAAGTGTTTATTCTCTAAGAATTATCTTTTATTAATCTGTCTTTAATGCTGCATGTTGTGTGCATATACTGTATAGACTACTGATGGTTTCGGATTTCTAAGTATAGTACCCATGTTGGTCCGATTGAAGATCTAGAAAGAAAGAAAGAAAACAGGTTGAATGGGAGATTTTATACTGAACTAACACATCAAAGTCACAGCTCATCTTTGAATTTCATCAGATACACAGGATGTTTCACAGCATGGAAGTAACATTTATGAGTTTGGCCTATGAGTTCACTTCCTTTCCATCTTTCTGCCAACTCTGGTATATGATCAAATTTCAAGATGAGAGTAAATGACAAAAACAGTGGCTTCAATGTAGTTAACATATTTTTACAATTCTTTTAACAATTGTTTTTCTCCTTTTTCTTTCCCTGCAGGTTTTCGAAAAATAAGTCTAGATGATCTCCGAAAGGCTTATATTGTGAAAGATGTCCAACAGTATATTCTTCATCGTTTGGACCAAGAGGAAGCACTGAGGCAGCACCTCACAAAGGAAACAGCAGAAATGTTAAATCAGCTTCACATCAAAAGTAGTGGATGTTTTCTCTACCTAGAACGGGTCTTAGATGGAGTTGTGGAAAACTTTATCATGCTTAGAGAAATTCGCGATATCCCTGGAACATTAAATGGACTCTATCTATGGCTTTGTCAGCGACTTTTTGTGAGGAAACAGTTTGCCAAGATCCAGCCAATTCTGAATGTAATTCTGGCAGCCTGCAGACCGTTGACGACAATGGAGCTGTACCATGCAGTGTGGACCAAAAACATGACGTTGACTATGGAGGATTTTCAACGAAAACTAGATGTGCTTTCCAAACTTCTTGTTGATGGACTAGAGAATACTAAAATGCTGTTTCATTACAGTTTTGCAGAATGGTTGCTTGATGTTAAACATTGCACTCAGAAATATTTATGTAATGCTGCAGAAGGACATAGAATGCTAGCTATGAGTTCCACTTGTCGAGCAAAAGAGCTAACTCCATTAGAAGTTCAAGAATTTGCATTGCATCTGATTAATTCAAACTTGCAGTTGGAGACTTCTGAGTTAGCCCTGTGGATGATATGGAATGGCACGGTTCTGAAAGACTCTCTATCTACGTCAGTTCCTAAAGACCAAGAAGTATTGCAATTGCTAGTAAAAGGTGGTGCTCACGTCAACAGTGAAGATGATCGCACATCTTGTATTGTACGTCAGGCCCTGGAAAGAGAGGACTCCATTCGGACCCTGTTAGATAATGGAGCTTCTGTAAATCAAAGTGATTCAAATGGAAGAACTTTGTTGGCTAATGCTGCATACAGTGGCAACCTTGATGTACTTAATTTGCTTATTTCTAGGGGATCAGATTTGGAGATTGAAGATGCTCATGGACAGACGTCTCTTACTTTAGCTGCTCGCCAAGGACATACAAAGGTCGTTAACTGTTTAATTGGTTGTGGGGCTAATATAAACCATACAGACCATGATGGTTGGACAGCACTGCGATCTGCAGCATGGGGTGGACACACTGAAGTGGTCTCTGCACTTCTGTATGCTGGTGCCAAAGTGGATTGTGCAGATGCTGATAGTCGAACAGCATTAAGAGCAGCAGCATGGGGGGGGCATGAAGATATCGTATTAAATCTACTTCAACATGGTGCCGAGGTCAACAAAGCTGATAATGAAGGTAGGACTGCTCTAATTGCAGCAGCATATATGGGTCACAAGGAGATTGTAGAGCATCTGCTGGACCATGGTGCAGAAGTAAATCATGAGGATGTAGATGGAAGAACGGCTTTGTCTGTTGCAGCCCTTTGTGTACCTGCTAGCAAAGGGCATGCCTCAGTAGTTAGTCTTTTAATTGACCGTTGTGCTGAAGTCGATCACTGTGACAAAGACGGTATGACCCCATTGCTTGTTGCGGCATATGAAGGACATGTAGATGTTGTTGATTTGCTTTTGGAAGGAGGAGCTGATGTAGATCACACAGACAACAATGGTCGTACGCCCCTTCTAGCTGCTGCTTCCATGGGTCATGCTTCAGTTGTAAACACGCTTTTATTTTGGGGTGCAGCAGTAGATAGTATTGACAGTGAAGGCAGAACCGTCCTTTGTATAGCATCGGCTCAAGGCAATGTTGAAGTGGTGCGCACTCTGCTGGACAGAGGATTGGATGAAAACCACAGAGATGATGCAGGATGGACTCCTTTGCACATGGCAGCTTTCGAAGGGCACAGATTAATATGCGATGCACTTATTGAACAAGGTGCTCGAACAAATGAAACTGATAATGATGGACGGATACCCTTAATATTAGCTGCACAAGAAGGCCACTATGATTGTGTGCAAATATTATTGGAAAACAAGTCTGTCGTTGATCAGAAAGGTTATGACGGAAGAAATGCATTACGCGTTGCAGCTTTAGAAGGACATAGAGACATAGTTGAATTGCTTTTCAGCCATGGAGCAGATGTCAATTACAAGGATGCTGATGGCCGTCCAACACTTTACATCTTGGCACTAGAAAATCAGCTTGGTATGGCTGAGTACTTTTTAGAAAACAGTGCAAATGTAGAAGCAAGTGATGCTGAGGGAAGGACAGCACTTCATGTCTCCTGCTGGCAGGGACATTTGGAAATGGTGCAGGTTCTCCTAACATATCATGCTAATATTAATGCCTCGGACAATGAAAAGCGGTCTGCGTTGCAGTCTGCTGCATGGCAGGGTCATGGAAAAGTGGTTCAGCTTTTAATTGAGCATGGAGCCCTAGTTGATCATACGTGCAATCAAGGAGCCACTGCACTCTGCATTGCAGCCCAGGAAGGACACATTGATGTTGTACAGCTGTTACTGGAACATGGTGGTGACCCAAATCATGCAGATCAATTTGGACGCACGGCTATGCGTGTTGCAGCAAAAAACGGGCATTCCCAAATCATTAAATTACTAGAGAAATATGGGGCAGCTATTCTAAATGGCTTGACGCCGTCTCCTGTCCACACAATGGAGCAAAAAGCCTTACAACCATCCTCAACAAAAATGCAATCATTAACAACCAAATCTAATAGTTCATCCAGCACTGGAGGAGGAGATGTGCAGCCTGCTCTGCGTGGTTTGCCTAATGGACCTGCTCATGCCTTCAGCTCGCCTTCAGAATCGCCAGATTCTACAGTTGACCGCCATAAGTCAAATAATTCCCTGAAAAGTTCAAAAAACTCTTCTCTTCGTACGACATCATCTACAGCAACTGCTCAGACTGTGCCTATTGATAGCTTTCATAGTTTATCTTTTACAGAGCAAATACAGCAGCACTCGTTACCACGCAGCAGAAGCAGACAGTCTATGGTTTCTCCTTCTTCCACAACAAAATCCATAGGGCAGAATCATAATTCACCAACTAGTGAGTTTGAATGGAGCCAGGTAAAGCCCAGCCTGAAATCAACTAAAACCAATAAAGGAGGCAAGCCAGAGAATCCAAGCAAATCTGGTTCTTCTGGAAAGAAAAACAAACAGAACTGCCTTTCACAGCCTAAGCTGCTGGAGTACGAAATGACTCAGTTTGACAAACGAGTGCCAGTTGCCAAATCTGGGACCAACGTGAGTGTGCCACTCAAGCCCGTGCCGGCAGATTCCCACTGCAAAATCTTGGTCCCGCCACCCCAACAGGAGATCGGTCGATCTCAAGCGCAGTTCATAATTCAGCAGCAGAGCGCGGAACAGAAGAAAAGGAATGGGATTATGACCAACCCAAACTATCACCTTCAAGGGAATCAGGTTTTCCTCGGAAGAGTCTCTGTCCCGCGGGCAGTTCAGGACAGGGGACACCAAGACCTCTTGGATGGCTATCCTACCGCAGAGACTGAGCTGAGCCTTAAGCAAGCCCTGAAGCTGCAACTCGAGGCGACAGATCCAAGCTTCAACTACAAAAAGGAAACACCACTTTAAAAAGTAAGCAGCGTAAAGTAGAAATGATAAAGCCATGGTAAAGACTGAGAAGAGAAATTTGGGGGCGTTTTCAAAAGGATTTACACTAGGTTTTACACATGAAAATACACTGTACACCTGTAAGTGGCCTTTTGAAAATTGCTGCAACATAAGCCATTGAATTGTCAATAGATTTTATATGGAGTAATTTTCAAAAGGATTTGCACGTGTAAATGTAATTACTATTGGACATTTACCTGCGTAAAGTGCACTTATGCAGGTAAATCCTATGGACAATTCAATCGCATATATTGTAGCAGTTTTCAAAAGCCCATTTTCATGGGTAAAGTGCATTTGTAAAACTCATTTTTAAGTGTGTAAAATGCTTTTGGAAATCAGGCCCTGTGCATGTAAACGGGCTTTTGAAAATTGCTGCGATAGTATGTTACATTTACACGTGGAACGCCTTTGAAAATTAGCTCTGTTGGTTTTAAAATGTATTTCTTTCTAAGAGGATTTAGAGAAAATTATACAAGGTAAATAACATTCTTCTTGGACTAACAATACATTTCTTGACTAGTGTTCGGACGCTAATACGCTCTTCTTCAAGTCCGAATTGTGAGCAAAAGATGCCGTTTTGCCAGGAAATATTTAGCGTGGTTGCATCACAATGAAAACGCAGGGTTTTGAAGTGAAAGTGGAACGGACAAAGGACAATGTGCTGGGAAACGAAGGTCCTTTATTATGAACCATAAAATGATGTTGCCCCTCACCTTCTGATCACCCGTGAAATCTCCCTCACCCCTTTCCCTTCCCCCTATCCTTGTAGTGCCTTTTATGACTCACTTATGCCGGCTGGTTTACATTTCCTGGTACTGCCCTATCTTGCTCCTTTGGATTCTGACCTGAGGAAGAGAGTTATTTGCTCTCAGAAGTTCGTCAACAAATGTTTTAAGTCACTTCAATAAAACGCTATCACTTTTTTTTTTTGTTTCGCTTTATTTCTGTGCAGTCAAGTGAAGAAACTCGACTGCCAAAATAATGTATCCAGGATTCAGAGAATCATTTAGACCTTTTTCCCTTTAAATAGTTTCTCTGAATATATTCATGTCTCTTAGAAGCCAATCCATTCTATTTATTAAATTGATACGCAGTTCTCAAAAATCACAGCTAACGGGTCAGTTTTAAAAGGGCCGGGCAGGCGACCATTATGTGCAGGGTTCCCAGCGCGCGCGCGCACATGGTCACGCTGGCTTTATAACATGCGCGCGGCGACGCGTACGCGTTATAAAATTGGCTACCCACGCGCATGTGCGCTTGAGTGCTGATTGGTGAACAGAAGGGGGGGGGGGTTTTTTACACATGCGCGTGCCCACGCAATCGTCCCTTTCTCCAGTTCCCTGACCGCCTAACTACCCTTCCTCCCTGACCCCTAACCCCCACCTTACTAATCTAATTTTTTTGGTTTTACTTCCTCTCCAGCGCTGAAGTAAGCAGCACGCGCCGGCGGGCGGCCGGCTCCCCGTCCCGCCCCTTTTTAGAAACCGGGCACTCCCACGCGTGCCGGGGAGATACGCGTGTATCCGGGCTGCTCTGGAAATGCGCTCGGCGCACGCGCGGCCCGGCCACGTGCATATCTCCCGTGATTTGCGCGCGCCGGGCTTTTAAAATCGGCCCCTAAGTGGTTTACAATAAAAATCCGTGCACATCAGCCTGCAAGACAGTGTGCGGTTATGACCTAATATGTCGAGCCGTAATTTATCAAGCGTAAATGCAAAGTGAAAGGGCTGCAAGTGCACGCGAGCTGGATCGGGTAAATTAGCCTGGAGCTAAGGCGGCGCAACCCAGCTGATTTACCTGTAGACACAGTGAAAAGGTGCCCGCGCTGACCTCTGCAGACACATTGACACCAAAGCTTGCATTTCTGTAAGTGTGCGCTTTACCACCTTCCGTTTTTCCGTGTAGTAAACCTCGAATGCGCGTGCGATACACGCCGCGTTAACAACGTTAATGGCTGAGCTGGCCCCCTTAGTGCCGTATTGCGATGGGGCAATGCCGCGTCCATTCCAGCCACAATAGGACTTATGAATATGTTTAGTGTTCAAGCGCATGAAGGGGCAGGCTATGTTTTAATTTCCTCTCGTTCTTGGCACGTGGAACCAGTCTCCGTACATTCCTGTGTCGATGGGGATAGCGGGAAGTGCCACCTTCAGTCATCTGACTGCGCTGAGGTTCTTACTCGATAAGAAGATTTTCCCCTTCTGTGCTTATGGAAAAATGGAATTTTATCTGTTCATTACAATTTGGCATCACTATTTTTTGTCTTTGAGAAACTGGCCTGGCCCGCGCAGCTGAGAAAATTCAGTACGCTCACCTAATCGCAGCTTATTTTAGCACTTTCTTTTGTTTCGTGATTTGCACGTTTTCCGCCCGCCGTTGGCTCCTCTTTCCACTTCGCGTTTTCCTTCCTCTGTTTTAACAAGGGTCCTGTCTGAATGTCACATGACGCCTCGCTTCCGTTTTGGACCGCGGGCGCTGACCGATGGCAGGGGCGACTTTCAGAATGCGTGACGACATCCCGGCGTGCCCCGGCCTGACCGGGATTTCAGCTGACCCGGACTGCCTTTTTCCTGTACGAATTAAAGAGACCGTTAGAGAGCACTGAGGGCCAGCGTCGCTCTTTGAATGACCTCACATGAACGGCTCACAAGTTGTTAAAGAGGGGACAGACAGACAGACACACGGACACGGTGCTTTCATGAGTCCGGTTTCCTAAAAGAATCTGTGTTTTGTTCTTGTACTATCTTTATTTTTTTTATTCGTGCCTTTACCCTGCTGCCACCATGTTTGTGTTATATTTGTAAACGAGCCACGCGGTTTGAGCCTCAGCCCATTCACTGCCGAAACGTTTGGCACAAAGCACTGTAACCGCTTCACTCGTGTTCCCCTAGGCAAGCCCCGTGTCTCTCTTTTTTTTTTTAATTCTTTGTTCAGCACGAACGCTTTTCACCGGGGCAGAATTAATTTGTTTCCTGGTCACATTAACCTCTTACAGGAGGAACATCACGAGGAACAGCTTTGCGAGGATAAAGAAATCCTCCTTTTCAGAAAACCTTCCTGGTGCAAACACGGTTTCCCTAAAGAAGACAGTGGGTCTCAGAAGGCTTTGACGCAGCTTTAGTAACTCTCGTTCCCTTTCCCCCATGAGTGAGTGTTTTCTGAAACGCTCCAAAACGTGAGTTTTAGAAACATGTGAAATGCTTTTCCTTCTTGGTTTCTTTTCTTTTTTTTTACACACCTACAGGCCGATCTGTTAAAGCCGCGTGGAAAACAGGCGCTCGGTGTTGAGCGCCCCCTGTCCTAACGCGCGCCCCGCCACCTCTCCTGGGCCCGCCATTCAGTATTTAAATGAGGGGTCGCGCTGCCGAGGAGGCGCTAGGAACAGACGTAATCCCCTAGGGCCTTCCTCGGCAGCGGGCGCCCAGGAGAGGAGGCTGCCAGCGGGGTTAGGAAAACGGACGCTGGTTAATTGTGTCCCACCAGCTCACGTTTTAAAAACTTTTTTTTTAACCCCTTTGGTTCCTCCGACTTAATCTCGCCACGATGTTAAGTCTGAGGATGTACAGAGAGAAGCAGTATCCTCTGCTTTTCTGTACGCTTTTTGGGTCTGCTCAGAAATCAGTGCCTGCTCCGGGCGGGCGTTACTTTCTGAGCATAAAAATGTGCGGCTCGGGTGCCGCACAAGATGCGTTTGCATGTGATGCGGGGGGGTTGGACGCGCGTTTGGATGCGCTAATCCCCTTATAAAATAATAAGGGGGCGTGGACGCGCGTCATGGACGCGCGTCCGAAACCCGTGTCCAACCGCAGGTTAAAGAGTGAGCTTGGTCGAGCGCACTGTATTGGATCGGCCCGATTGTCTCGACAATTAAAATAAAAGTATGAAGATAGGGTATTCTTCAACAATAATGTTCCAAGGGGAATCATGGGAGAGAGAAAGAAACTGTGCTTCAGTTTGCTGCTTGTTGACATTTGAACCTGTTGGACTGTGGAATCGTAAGTCTTGACAATCAGATTGTTCATGATTGAAAACAAAAATAATAAAATGTTGAATTGGCAGGGGGTGCCCCCTGTGACCCCAGCCGTGTGAACCGCTCTTCAGATAAGGCCGGGTCTCGATTCTCGGGGATAGAGCTGGGGGGGGGCCGTAGCTTAAACTCGGCAGCCAAAGGTTGGAGCTTCGGGGTCCTCGGGTCCACAGGGGCTCCTGGGTCACAGTCTCGCTTCGGAGGTGATGGGGGGAGGTCTCCACGCTGCTGTATCTGATAGCAGGTCGCCCCCTGGGAAGAGGTTAACACTGCCGTGTTTGCAGAATCAGGCTTCAAAGTCCTGAAACTCTGTGTGTGTGCAGACTTCCTTGCACATGGGAGCCACCCTGAAGAGCCCCCTCTATCTCCCCGTAAAAGCAGGAGCTGACATGCGAGGGCTTTTGGGCTGCCTTCATGGATTCCCTTCAGGAAACATATTCTGCCTTCAAAGTTTATAAAGCACTGCAACGGAGCTAAAGGTTACTTTCCATAATATGTGAAATGCCTGTCTGCAGTGCCGCAGTGTTGTGGTTTTTGTATATTTAAAGTATTGTGAAAGTGTTTATAGAGTTTGAAAGCTTTTACACCACTTTCTAACTATTGGAAATTGCAAACGTCAGTGGTGGTATTGCACCTTTTTATTTGTTTATACCGAGCTCACGAGCACGGATACTTTCAGCGCATTGAAAGCGAGTTTTTCAGTGCATTGAGCCTACGTGCTTGCACATATATGTTTCACGCGAAAATAAAATAGGACTCGCTTTGGTAAATTGGTATATTTTAAAATATACGCACGTAGTTGAAATTACCAGTTTCACCAGTTCCTCTACCAGTACGCCCAGTCCTTCTCCAGGTTATCGAGGACCTCCTGGTTCTTCAGCCTCAACTCCTCCCAGTTTACCCGACCCTCCCTCCTGGCCAGTAGTAAACACATTTAATCTCGCGAAACAATCATCAGGTGTAAAATTACAGGGGTAAGATGGCAAATCCTCGTGCACATCTTCTAAAATAGCAACGTGCGCGTGTAAACGTCGGCCCTCTCCTAGAACACTCCCTCTTTACTCGTGTGTATTATGTGCACACATAAAATAGCATGAACCCGAGGAGCTGCTACTTACGATGACTTTCAAAGGGGCACGCGGGTGCACATTGACGCGTGCGGGTCGGCACGTGCCCACGGACGCAGCTGTTTTATTGTACGCGCACACATACACGCGTGTTAGAAAATAGCCCGGGTGCCCGTGTCTGTGCACATCCGGGTATGATCCGCGCAAGAGGGGGGAATTTCATAATCGGCGTGCATCCACGCCATGACCAGTTTCACCAGTTTATCCGCCGCCCAGTGTAGAGCCCTGGTTTAATAGCATGGACACCCCAGCAGTTACCTGAGACCCTGAAAACCCCTCAGGGATGGCTCGATATATATTTTTTCTTAAGTTGTACCACCTCCTTAGCAAAAATAGTTACGCAGAACTGGACCCGCCCCAGGACGCCCATGCTGCACACCCTTTTGTCATTCCAGGGGAGATATTCGTGTATCGTCGGGAGATGCATGGGCCTCTAGGCGGCTTTTAAAATCGGGTGGCCACGAGCATGTCCTACGTGCACTCGCATCTCCTGATTTTGGTGCATGCCCGGCTTTTAAAATTCCACTTTTAAGAGCATTTATGCTAATTTATATGTGCATAATTCTTTGAGAATTCATCCCACAGTGCATGCTTTTACCCGCTGCTAGGCTGGACTGTGTTCCAAAGCAGGGTTTGGAGGGAATTGTCAAAGGAGTTACGGGCGTAAATGTAACATACTATTGTAGAAACTTTCAAAAGCCATTAGCCTGCTTAAAGTGCACTTCTGCGGGTAACTCCTGTGGTCAAGTGAATGGACTGCATTCTAGCAATTTCCAAAAGCCCACTTATTTGAGTAAAGTGCATTTACACGTGTAAAACCTAATTTTAAGCTGTAAATGCTTGTGAAAATTAGGCCCTTTATGAGTATACTTACCTGCAGGAAGCAAGTGAAAGGCAAAACTAGTTTTAATTGTATTTCGTCTTTTAGGATCTGATTTACTGAGGCATTTTTCCCGTTATTCGTCTGTGGGCTAAAAGCTAGCGCCCGAATTTTCAAATGCCGGCGCACATAAAATCCTGGACATACGTGCGCGGCTGGGCCGAGCGCATTTTAGAAACGGCCCGGCCACGGGCGTGCAGGAGTGGCATTAAACGCTGGCCAGGGAAAGAAAGCTGCTTCTGCTGCAAAGGAGCCGTAAGGTTTATAACAAAAAAAAAAACTGGGGACAGATAGGTAGGGGTTAGGGGACGGGGAGGAGAGGAGAGGGGGGAAAGGTGGGAAGGGTAGTTAGGAGGATAGGGAAAGGCCTGCCTGCGTCGCCATGCGTATTTTATTTTAGTTTTAAACCCTCCCCCCTTGTGCGCGTTAGATGACGCCCGCCCCGCACACGTGCACCTGGGAATCGTATTTTATGACGCGTGCGCGCGGGCTTTAAATAAGGCCCCCGATTGGGTATTCCTAGGAGATAATTGTGGCAGGGCACTGAGAGGAAAGAGGCAGCAGAATTAAGCTTTTTTTTGAGTGACTGACCAAGCGGTAAGGCCTGGTTTACCCCCCAGAAACACAGGCTCACAGAATTGAGTCCTATACTCCAAAAATGCATTGTTTGTGCTGCCTGGGGCCATCTGCTGCTTGACTGTTGGTTCTTGAGGTTTCTTCTCTGGGATCCCCACCCATAATTGTCCCTTAGGGAATGTAATTAAAAGCTATATTTACTAAGGAGGAGGAGGAGGAGGGACCTACTGCTTATATCAAGGAACCAAATAAGCTTTCAGATGCTGACCTCCCACTGACCTTCCCTGTGACCTTGGGCTGCCATTGCTTCGGGTCCCCAGCTAGATTAGAAGCTCTTTGGGGTATTTATAGAAGTTTGAATAGTTTATACTTACTTTACATGTGTGTTACACACTGCGGTTTATTTTCTACCCACGTAAAATCCCATTAAGTGCATACTGTGGCCATAAGCATCAGAACCACCCTTAGCGCTGCACCTGGCTTGCCGTGCGGGGTTATCCTCCTCTTATCTACCCCGACATCAGCAGGTACATTTGGTTTAGTTGTGTTAGTCTCATACCCCTAAAACAGCTACCCGTAAGGGAGATCTCAGATCCGAAGTTACGCATACCACTTACCCCCACCCATCCCCCAGAGGGCACCAGATGTGTGGGTGCTGCCAAGCCACGAGCTTGCATTTAACAATTATGTATCCTCTTAATTAATATCACAGCATAGGAAGATGAGCAGAGAAGAGTTGTCACACGCATGTTTCCAGCAAGAGCCTCATTCACCTGAAGCCCCCTGGCTGAAAGGTACATTAAGTCATCTCCATGTCCCTGAGGCTTCAGCTGTCCCTGAAATGAAATGCTGTCTTTCGTGTACTACCGAGCTCGAAGGCCGACCACACTTAATACAGGTGTCGGAGAAACGTATAGCAACAAGCCTGCCCCTCTCCATGCTGGGCCCGGCTTCTTTCCAGAAAATTCCCTAGTCCCCACCTGCCAAGTCCTGCATGGAGTTTAGCACAGTATATCTCTCCCAGAATTAACTGGCAGTGCAGGCTGCATGGCCCTTTGTTCTGATAAGCATCAAGAGTCATTTGCTGTTTGAGTACTCTCGCGCAAAAAGCTATCGACCGTGAGTTATCGTGCATTCCTTGGTGTTTCTCTGACCTCGCCCCCTTACCCACCTCCATCCTTAGTAATCCGTAGGCACCATGTCAGGGAGGTAAAAAATTTCTAGATGAAATAAATGACTGTTTTATGGAGCATCTTGTCCAGGAACCGACAAAAGGAGGAGCTATTTTAGATGTAATCTTTAGTGGCATGCAGGATTTAGTGCAAGAGATAATGGTAGTGGGGCTACGTGGCAAAAGTGATCATAATGCATTCAAATTTGACTTAATAATTAGAGGGCGGACATTAAGGAAAACTATTGCTCTAGCATTTAAGTTTCAAAAGGTAGACTATAATAAAATGATGAAAATAGAAAAAAAAACTAAACAGTACAGATGTATTCCATGCATTAAAAAAGGTGGAAGGAAGGCCAAATGCCTGTCAGCATGGTTAATAGATGAGGTGAAGAAGGCTATTGTAGCCCAAATAATATCTTTAAAAAACATGGAAGAAGGATCCATCAGAAGAAAATAGGTAAAAGCATAAGCACTGGCAAGTTAAATGGAAAACATTGATAAGGCAGGCAGAAAGAGAATTTGAAAAGAAGCTTGCCAAGAAGGCAAAAGTTCATCATTTTAAAACTTTTTCAAATATATCCAAAGCTGGAAGCTTGTGAAGGACTCTGCTGGATCATTAGATGATCAAGGGTAAAAGGGTCACTTAGGGAAGACAGTATGGTGGAAAGAAAACAATTCTTTGCATCAGTGTTTTCTGAGGAGGATGTTGGGGAGATACCCATGCCAGAAATGGTGTTTAATAGTGAGGATTCAGAGGAGTCTAAACAAATCATGGTAGCCCTGGAAGATATAATAGGTCAAATTGACTAATAAAAGAGTTCAAATCACCTGGACCAGATGGCATACACCCCAGAGCTCTGAAAGAACTAAAAAAGAAAATTGCAGGTCTGTTTCTAGTCATTTGCAGTCTACCATTAAAATTGTCTTTTGTACCTGAAGGTTAGAGGGTGACTAATGTAATGCCAGTCTTTATAAAGGGCTTCAGGGGGTGATCCAGGAAACTATAGACCAATGAGCCTGACATCAATGCCGGGAAAATTGGTAGAAACTATTCTAAAGAATAAAATTACTGAACCTATGGATAGACTTGGTTTAATATGTGGCCAGCCTCGTGTCGCACCTGTAATCAGTTGCTTGAGAGTAAGAGCATTGAGGATGGCAAGAAATCTTCAGTATTGGTTGTGTCAGGGTTGTCAACATGAATGTTGAAGTCACCAAGGATGAGTGACGTAGGATGATCAAATATGATCTCAGAAACTAAAGTTGGTAGCTCATGAATGGATTCGCTGTTGAGCCTGGAAGGGCAGTAAACTAGGAAAATCCCCCATTTGGGATGTGAGTTGGATTAGACAAATATGATTTCAGTGCTATGTAGTTGCCTTGTGGGAGTACAAGAAAGAATGAGCTGTTCCTTGAAGAGGATTGCCCCTCCCCACCATTTGGCTAGATGTGGGGAGTGGGCAAAGTTTAGCCTGTAGGACAGGTTTGCCAGAATTGAGGACTCTCTGAGTCACGTGCCCAGGTTTCTGTGAGACCGAGGACATCCGGAGCCTGATCCAGTAGCAAATCAGGTAGAAATTCCAGGCTTTTGTGGATGAACCTGGTGTTAAGGAGGAGTTTGAGAGAGAGGGTGTAGGTGGCCAGCCTTCTTGGGAGTTGTGATTCTCTGAAGGGTATGTCTGGAGGGATTGTGACTTGAGGATTGATAATGGGAGGCGTGTATGCTTCTGCCAGCAGGTAAGAGGAGGTGGCTAGGGTAGTAGTAAAATGGAGGATTTGGGTTTCTAGGAGTGGAGCCTAGTGATGAGAGGAAAGGAGAGAGAGCCCAGGAGAAGAAGGTCTGAAGGGCACCACCGGAGGGGAGAGGGGGAAGCTGTACCTTGTGGTTGAGAAACCAGCCTGGTTAGGAGTGATAAGGGAGTTTTGATACTTAGATTCCCTGGTGCGCACGAAGGGAGCAGAACTTTTGGCATGACCCTTTGGTGGAGGCCTGCTGGCAGGAGGACCTGCTTAAGGGCCTGCCCTTAAAGGACTGGGCAGCTCCAGCGACTGATAAAGGACAGTGGGTGAGAGGTCCTTGCAGCTGGGTCTGGTGCTCCTGCAGTGATCCGAGCAGTGATGATGGAGAGCAGACAAGGGGGGAGGGGGGGTCTAAGGTGGAGATTGCCTCACAAGTCACCCCTGCCGGTACTGCACTGCTCCTCGTGGCCTTTGTTTCAGCCCTTAAAGGTCGAGGCGGCTCCAGTGGCTGATGAAGGCTGGTGGGGAAGGAGTCTTGGTAGCCAGACCAAAATGATAAAGGGGATGAAACAGTTCCCCTATGAGAAAAGGCTGAAGACGTTGGGGGGGTTTCAGCTTGGAGAGGTAGCTGAGGTCTAAAAAATTGAGTGGAGTGGAACGGGTGGAAGCAAATCAGTTGTTTGCTCTTTCAAACACATTTAAAACAAATTGGAGAAAATACGTTTTCATTCAATGTACAATTAAGCTCAAATTCATCACCGGAGAATGTGTTAAAGGCAGTTAGTGTAGCTGGGTTTAAAAAAGGTTTGGACAAGTTCCTGGAACAAAAGTCCATAAACCATTATGAAGGGAGAATTGTAGAAATCCATTTATTCTTGGGATCTCTCTACCCCTTGGGATCCTGCCAGGTACTTGTGACCTGGCTTGACCACTGTTGGAAACAGGATACTAGGCTTGATGGACCCTTGGACTGACCCGGTATAGCAGTTCTTCTGTTCTCATGAAGGTAACAATACTTTTTGTGGGAAGGTTCTGTCACAACCTCCGCATAGATCATTTCTGAAGGTACAACAAAGTATGGCTTTGAGCAGAATTTATTGTTCAGAGATTTGTTTTAGGAAGAAAAAAGAGATGGGCTCAGTGTGGCCTTAAAAAAAAGATCCTAGGATGCATTCCCATTCTTTCCTATGAGGATGGGTGGACTGGACAAGTTTTCAGATGCTTTCCCCTCTGGGTCACTGGTTTATGTTAGGAACACAAGAAGTGCCAGGCCGGGTCAGCCCATCAAGCCCAGCATCCTGTCTTCTACAATGGCCAATCCCTAAAAGGAGATCTAATTCCTTGCTAGACACTCCCTATGAAAAGCGATAAGTCATCTTAATAACAGCTGTTTATGGACGTTTCTTCCAGGAACTTGTCCAAGCACTTTTTAAACCCGGCTGTGTTTGTTCTCTTCACCACATCTTCCAGTAACAAATTCCACAGCTTGATTATGCGTTGAGTAAAAAAATACTTTCTCCAGTTTGTTCTAAATCTGCTCCCTGTTAATTTCAGGGAGCGTCCCCTGGCCCGGATCTTGCCCAGTCATGTGACTGGTGGGGCAAGGTCGAGTCGGCACCATTTTTCAAAATGGGCCTGGGGCTAGGGGATCTTCTATTGATTTTGGAGGTTGGGGGGGTTCAATAGGCCCCCAATGAGGGTTTCTACCACTTGGGGTGTAGGATACTCCTAACCCTCCCCCGATCCCCTTACGAGTAAGTTTTTTTTTATCATTGGGGGTTGGAGGGACGGTAGAGGGATGCTCTTATTGTATTTTTGACAGGGCCGGGGAGGCAATCATTGCACAAATACCTATTTTCTATTTTTAACTTGAGATGTCAGAGCCGCCTCAAGTGGCGGCCCCGGGGTGAGGACGGGGTCAGCTTTTTCTATTTTTCCAGGGATTTTGTTTTTTGTTTTGTTTTGTTTTAACATTGGCCCTTTACATCTAATGCGGGAGCCTTGGGATGCACATTTACTGTTTTCTCATGAGGTGTTAAATTAACACGGCTGACAACTTTCTAACGGGCCGATACAGTACAGTGCGCTCCGACGGAGTGCACTGTTAACCCGCGATTGGACGCGCGTTTTCCCTTACCCCTTATTCAGTAAGGGGCCGAAAATGCGCATCCAACCTGCCGAACCTAATAGCGCCCTCAACATGCACATGCATGTTGATGGCCCTATTAGGTATTCCCGCGGGATACAGAAAGTAAAATGTGCAGCCAAGCCGCACATTTTGCTTTCAGAAATTAACGCCTGCCCAAAGGTAGGCGCTAATTTCTCCGGGCACCGGGAAAGTGCACAGAAAAGCAGTAAAAACTGCTTTTCTGTGCACCCTCCGACTTAATATCATGGCGATATTAAGTCGGAGGTCCCGAAAGTTTAAAAAAGTAAAAAATTTTAAAAAAAAATTTTAAATGGGCCCGCGGCTGTTGGGTCGAAAACCGGACGCTCAATTTTACCGGCATCCAGTTTCCAAGCCCGTGTTTGAGCATCGGCTGACAGCCGCCGCTTCCGTCAAAAAAGAGGCGCTAGGGACGCGCTAGTGTCCCTAGCGCCTCTTTTTACAGTGGGCCCTAATTTAAATAAATTAAGGTACTGTATCGCGTGCACAGGAGAGCCGGCGTTCGCCCGCTCTCCCGCATTTTTACTGTATCTGCCCGTAAGTCAGCTGCATTAATTGATTAACATAAAATTCATGAGGTATTTTGCGTCGATTTGCAAAATTCATGCATGCAAAGCCGCGGATTGTAATAGGGGAGGGAATCTGGGCAGGGCTATGCAAAATAGCCTGCAGTCGGGCCATATCACGTGATATACACTGTTTAACGCGCATTAGAGCCCGGTTAGCTGAATAAACGCTGATATTCAGCAATGTATCCGGCTTACTTTAAGATACCAAATACATTAAAGTTAGCCAGATGCTTATCTGACTAACTTAACTCAGTATGGGGCTCATTGTCCCAGAACCCAGTCATCAAGAATTCAAAAAAAGACTGAAGACTTTTCTCTTCCAACAAGCTTTCCCAGACGCTTAATCTTACTGTGACTGACAGACTTCCTAATTACCAGGTATCCCTTAACTATGGACACTGTATCAAGTACTACCTTTAAGAATCTGCAACTGGACAAATATCTTTGAGCTCAAAAATTCACTTTATTTCATATATATATTAGGCATTGCCTATATTTATATTTATTGCTACGTTAAATAGTTATACTTCTTATATAAAATATTATATTTCTTTATTTATTACCAGTTAAAATATTATTACTTTATTTAGCACTATGTTAAATTGTCAACCAGTTATACTGTTCCATATGTTATACGGTTCCATGTAAAGCTCCGCTCTCTGTTGAGCAGTTCTTCGTTTATGTAAACCGGAGTGATTTGTAGTCCCTACAAGAACTTCGGTATATAAAAATTAAAAATAAATAAATAAATTGTCTATTCATAGTGTAACAGCATCTTTTTACCTTCTGAAACAGCAGGAAATGGAATCGGTGGATCCTAAAATTAGCTTTATGTAGTTATAGTGAAGCACATAGAAACAATATTTCTCTTTTTATAATGCAGGAGCGTCAGCCCTGGCCATGCAGCTGTAACAGATGTTTGTGAAAGCCTGCAGGAATGTCTTGCAGCTTCATTCTGCATCTTTCAGTAAACCGTGTATTGCTCTATGGCACAGATTTTCAAGGGCTGATTAGCGCTGGGAGAGCCCTGCTTTATTGTCATTCTTTGCATTATCTCAGAGCATGACTGTACTGCGCAGCCACAATAAAATACTTCTGAAGAGCAGCAATGCTTTAGAAAACAAGGTCTTTCTTCCCTTTCTGGACACGGGGAGGTGGATATTCTGCTAAGTGGCGGTGCCTGAATATCTGACCGCCTTTGGCGGCCACCAGGTGCCGGGCGGGATATGGATGTTTGGGGGGGGGGGGGGGGGGGGGGGGGGGGGGGAGACAAGTTGGACCTGCTTCAGGAGCCGGGTATTACTTATCCGGGGATATTCCGCAGCGTAGCCGGAGAAGTCTTGTTCCGCTGACTCGCTGAGCCGGATATCTCTGAATATCTGCCCCTGCATGTCTTGGTATAGCAGACCTACTGGTAATTAACGGGACTTTCTATTTATTTATTTTTTTTGCATTTTCAGATCGGTTCTTTGGGACTAGGAAACGCTCCTAGAAGCGTGGGGTCGAAATGGTTCATCGATTGATCGGGATGGAAATCTGCAATTCCTGTTGATTCACCAAGGAAACGAATGTGATTGCTGCAAAACACTTTTCTTAGCAATTGTAGCCCGCCCCATAGTTCAAGGCTGCCTTCTCGTCTGCTTCAGAAGTTTATTTTGTGTACCTACTTCCTAACACACAAAGTAAGCCCTTGTCCTTAACTGCAGACCGGAGTATATATCCTTGGCAAAAGCTGAAAATGTTGAACGAATGAGGAATTTTCGATTTGACAATGCTTAATGTGCATGTCCCATGGTGAACTGTATTGCAGGGTAATGCTATTTATATTTGTTTTATATTTCTGTGTAGCAAGACATGACGTTTACAATGTATATAACATTTGCATTACTGGATGGTATATGGTATTCATTTCATGTATATCTCAAAAGTTCTCAAGAAAAAAAAAACAAATCTTGCAACAGTATTTGATAAACTGCAGTACTTGCGTGTTCCATATGCTTTATTAATCATCCTAAGGCCAACGTTATTTATGCATTTAAGTGCAAAAAAATAAGGTCAAAATAAATTGGGTATGTTAGCTGGTGCAGGCTATAGCAGGTGCAAAGCACGCCCGTGAACCCCAGCAGGTACGTTCGCTGCCCCAGGCTAAGTCACCCCTTTTCTACTACGGGTAAAAGTACCCCAGACTGAGAGGGGAACGTTTCTCAGGCCAGTAAACAGCTTTGGAAATTGCCCTTTAAGAAGATAACGTCACCCGTCAGCAGGCAAATAAATGCATGAATTACACCAGTTTTTCAACGCAGACTTGCGTGCATCGCTCCGATTGGCAGACGATCCCAACAAAACTATGTGCACGCAGTCACACCCGCCGTTCGATGGGCGTAGCTCTGCTGAGAGAGTTTAAATGCAAACTTTATAAAATCAAAGTAGGGAGAAGTCCCAGCCCTGCCCAGGACTTCACCCACTGAACTGCTCCTCCCCTGCGAGCATAAAGTAATTTTCAAAAGCCCAATGACCTGCATTAAGCACACTTAGGCATCACAGGTAAAACCTGTTGACCATTCAATAGCAGATATTGGACTAGTAATTTGAAAATTGCTACAATGTAGGATATTGAATTCTCAGTAGGTTTTACCTGTGTTAAGTGTATTTAACAGGGCTGAATGTGCTTTTTGAAAATTACTAGAATAGTATGTTATGTTTACGTTTTCCTTGGAAAATTACCGTGATGGGGGTCTGTGCACACAATTTTACATTGCATATCAAGTCACACAGGTTTCTCAAGGGCCATGTCTACAGGTTAGCACTGCTTTCCCTCCAGAAGTCCCTTTTAAACCCTTCAGCGGATAATTTTCAGAGTCTTAACCTGCAAAGCGGGGCTTCTCAACCCAGCCCTCGGCCCACACCCAGCCAGTCGGGTTTACGGGACGTGCACAGTGAACAGGCACGAGATGGAGACACAGTGCATGCAGATCTGCCTCCTGCCTGTTCATTGTGGATGTCCCGCAAGCCTGACTTGGCTGGGCGTGTGCCGAGGGCTGGGTTGTGAGCAGCACTTTTCTCTACAGGCTTTGGGGCCTTTTCACCCGCCTTCCCCTCATGACCTACCTAGAGCTGTACTTCTCTCAGCGCTGCCCATGGCTAAAGCTGAGTGGCTGGCGCCCGTCCTTCGGGTCATTCGCACGGTGTGAAGTTTCAGAAGCGCCTTTGCAAAATTCGGTATCGTCCCGTTCATCAGCAAGACGGAGAGGGTGTCGGAGCAGATGTTAGATGTTACATGCTTGAGTTTTAAGGTTGACAGTAGTAATTTGGTTCTTGGGTTCCTGCGTGGAAAGGCGGCCATTTTCCTTTTGTAAATTCACATTAAGCACTAGGATAGTAAAGTTATGGCCTCAGCTGAGGTGCTGTGTAAAATAGTATCAAAGTGTTGAATATCTTGTCCCTGTGGGACATACAGTATTTATAAAATAAGCAAAAGTGGTTCCTTGCAGACTGGCCTTACGAATGTTCGTGAATCAGAAGAAACCAGGCAGGATTGTGGAAAGCATTTGCTCCCGAGGAATGGGGCTCGCTCTTGTTTGCTGTATATTTCTTTTCTATATAAAGATGTTCTTAAATTGCCAATTTGTACTATTTGTCCTATTGTAGTGTTTGATAGGAATACTTATTTAATTTAATGACTTTTGCTACAAAATGCACCTTCTTGGCTCTAGGACAGAGGTGTGGCCTTTTTCTCAAAAGAATATAATCCGTTCGAAAGGAAAAATTACATTTGGAAATGCTTGTTAAGTGAGAGTTGAAACCTATGGGATAATTAAAATGCTTAAAAGATGTCAATTCCTGTGCATTAAGGAAGCTGGAATCCCAAGGGGAAACGAGCTGTTTTAATTTGAATGGAAAAAACCCTGCGGGCTCCTCAGATACAGATGCACTGCCTGCCATATTATGGCACCTGCAGCACAGACTGAAGTGCGGTCATTTTCCCCCACACGAGCTTTCCCTACCTGCCCCAAACAGAATCTCAAACGTACGCCTGTGCTGCGAACCCATCGGCAGAATTCGGCACCCCACCTTCTCAAAACCAACAAGTATTCGGGGAACATCATAAACCCTTCTGTTTCTCTTTATGATCAGAGTATTATCATTTTGTTTTAGAAACTGGCTCTTCGCCATCAGTTATTCTGCTATGCAAATGTATGTTTTTGCTTAAAATTAACATTCTCAATCAGACCTTTTCGGCTAGCTTGATTTGCAGTTTGACTGTTTTTCCTGATCTTCTAGGGTTGTAAATAGCCTGTAATGTACATTGAATTTCACATTGTAAAATTTTTATTTTATTCCTTGTATTATATTAAGCGAAGATCCCTATGTATATGAAAGTGCATAATAAATATATTTGCTTTTCAGCAGTTCTCTATTTTAATTTTGCAGTCTCTTCTCTTCGAGAGATTCTGAAAAGTCATTTGTTGTAAAGCCAGGTCAACAGTTGGCGATACCTGCTTACAAGCTTCACGCGTGTGCTAATTCAAGCCCTCTTAGTGTCTGCAACATGGGCTTCATCCTAGCCCGCGACAAAAACAATAACACAGTCAAGTGGAGAATAAAGGCCAACATAACTGTATTAATGACTGAAGAAGGATATCTAACCTAGACACCCAAGCCCTCCTAAGTATTCTTCTTGTTCTCCCTTCCCCACAATATGGGAGGTAAGAGGAAGCCAAAAAATGGCATGGTCCAATGAGCATGCTTTATTTCAGAGCCTCGTGGTCAACCATGCATAAGCAAAGCCTTGGTCCTCTTATGTAGTCCGATCTTGTCTGGGAAGCGCCAAAGAAAAGACCCTGGTTGTGCCTAGGTCCTCAGACATTGGGCACCAACCACCGTTGCAGTCATTCTTGTGAACCGTGGCCTCTCTCTTCTCCGCCCCACCTGATGTGACAATTCCTGGAACAAAAAACAAAATGGTGAATTTTAAAAGCCCGGTGCGTGCATGAATAGGTCAGGCTCGCGTGCGCCGAGCGGATTATAAAAACCACCCGGATACGTGTGTAAATGCTACAGCGCACATGTGTCAGATCTTTTCAAACAGTGGCGGGGCGTGAAGCTGGAATGTGCCTGTAAATACTCACGCAATCCGGCACGCCCTGAGCCCCCCTGCCGGATTGCGTGAGTATGCTATGGATGCCTTGAAAGTTATAAAATAAAGATAAATAGGCAGGTCGGTGAGGCTTTAAGGGTCAGGATAACAGGGGGAAGTGAAAGCTATCAAACCATGGGGAGTAGAAGACCTTAATTGGGCGAACTGGGGATGAACTGGTAAAACTGGAAATGACATTGGCACGCACCCCTCTTAAAATCCCCCGATTTATGCGGTAGAAGCTGCATTTGTGCTCTGTTGGGTGCACACCTACTTAAAATGTGACCGGACAGGCTATTTTATAACATGCGCGCATATACACGCACAAGTTATAAAATAGCCATGTCCCTGGGCAAAAGCCAACACACGCACGTGCACCTGTGCGCCAGTTTGAAAGTTACCCTTAAAATGAGGGAGGCTGGGAATCATGGCAAGTGCATGGTCTTATTCCACTCGATTGCATCAGTAACTGTCCTCCATGGTAAAATCTGCCGTCACAACATACATCATTTTTCTTTATCAAACTTTTCTGTAAAAGCAACACAGCGTAGTTTATATGTCGTCTTAGGTCACCAATAAAGGTTGATATTCCCTCTGTATAAATAATTGACATTCAACCCATCCACTTCTCTTTCTATAGATATAAACTCCAGTGTTAAAACTGCAGTTGTATTCAATAGTTCTACTTGAGATCTAAGTATATAAGCCTTCTGGCTAAACAAACTGCAGTGTGAATATTCAATATTGCTGCTCTCTATGAAGTAAAGTGTCTCAGTCTTACCTTCTCCACGTCACTGAAACTTTTCCAACACACACCACAGAAGACCCTGAAAGGCATGGTCAGAACTAATTCTGACCATGCCTAGTGGGAGCCTCGTATTGCCTGTATTAAGACAGCTGTGATGTTCTGTCAATCACATCTTCATCAACTTGTCGGTATTGTGCACATCCACAATGTAATTCAGTAAGGCTTATGGGCCTACATGTTATGTGTGATATACAGTACACATTTAAAGGGTGATTTAATCGAATATATGTTTGAAGACCGATCTAGTCTTCTAAAGCAATACAAAGAGACACAAAATGGCCTAATTATAGCCTTTGTCGTACAAAGGTTAAAACCACTAAGAACAGCCATTGAACAAGAAAGCAGATACTAATTTGAAAGAAACAGGCCTTTGACGTTTAGATAAAGAGACCATCTCTCCTAGCCCATCCCTTTTGTCTCTTCATTACATCACAACCATCTCTGTGTTAAAAGGGACATCCAAAAACACACACAAAGCTTTTTACAAGCCTTGGTCTTATACAACTCTTTCCCACCTCTCTCACCTTCCCCCTTCTCTCCCTCTTTCTCTGTAATATACATTTGCAGCAAGCTCATAAAATATTCTTATACGAATACCTGCCTTTTGGACTAAATTTTGTTGAGTATCAGGGTGAAGGGCCAGCAGCTCTTATTTTAAAACAGCCCAGTAGTGCCCGTATACGCTCATGCAGAAGCAACCCAACACTCGGGGGGGGGGAAAAAGGGGGCAGAGTCGGGGCATGTCGGGGATGGGGCAGGGCCAAAATTTCCACGCATAAATACGGATCTTAAATCCCATGCCCGTATCATACGTCAGGCTGTTAACTGCGCTTATTTACTTCCACCCTTGATGAAGTGCGAGTCTTAAGAAAACTCACTTTAGGCCTAAAACGACTGGGTAAGAGGTCTAGGTAAACTGGCGGGTGTGCAGGCTGAAGAACCAGAGAGATCTGGATGACCTAGAGATAGACTGGCAAACTGATAGACTGATTGGTCAAAACAGCTAGTCGCATGTTTTAAAATCTGTTTAGCTGCATGCATTAAGGCCGAAAAATTCCTAAGGAAGATACACGAATAATGTTTGGTGGTGTAACTGAAATTACTAGTTCTGTTTTTAATAGTATGTGCACACTTGCACGGACAATTTAAAATTCCTATGTGTGTGCACTCATCTGCACATATATGGGCGCACATGCAATCATTTTAAAGTTACCATCTGTGTGTCTCTCTTCTACTATATCCACTGCCCTAGGAAAGTGAATTTGGGATCTCCTGTCTGCAATATTACTAATTGTTACAGATTGGCAGCCTGGAGTCAGGGAGCATCCCAAAGAGGCAATACAGGGTTGCAGGTCAGGACTGGAGCTGATCTTCTGCCTAACCAACTCCTTCCTCGCAGGTTAAACCCTTGGGTTCTAGGGGTCGGAAGGACTTGTCATCTGTAGAACATGGTGGCAAGAAAAAGCAGGCACAGGCTGGGGCTAGAGGACAAGGGGGAAGGCCTGAGAATAGACAAGGGGCTGGTTTGGGCAGTGCCAGACAGAACAAGGGCAGGACTAGACAGAACAGGCAACAATAATCAGGAAATCCCAACAGGGGACAAGGCTGGCTGATATTTTTCATCTCCAACTGGCTGGCTTAAGGAAATAATATTGGAGCACTCTGAGAAGGTTGGAAGTCCCCAAACTTGGCAAGCAGGGCAGGCATAAAGAAGCATAGAATCGAATGACTGAGTTGCTGGAGCAGGAACACAATTGCTAGAGTCTATAGCAGAAACATCTGTTCTAGACTCACTAGGTTGGCAGGGAGCCCTGAATCTATTCCTGTGAGGGTTGTTTGGCCTCTTCATTCTGTCACAGACTGGCAAACTGGAATCGGGGAGCATCCCCACAGAAGCGGTACAGGGTTATAGGACAGGAATAGAGCTGACCTTCTGCCTAACAAACCCTCTCCCCTACAGGTTGAGCCTTGGGTTCTGGGGATCGGTAGGACTTGTCTTCTGTAGCACATCATGGTGGCAAGACAAGACAAGGATGGAGCTGTAGCAGGGCGGGCTGGATGAGGTAGGGCAAGCTAGAAGCTGAGGACAGGCACAGGCTAGGGCTGGGTTCAGAGCACAGGCTGGGGACTGGATACAGAACATAGGCGCAGGCTAGAGAACAAGGGCAAGGCCTTAGAAATAGACTAGGGACAGGACTAGGCAAGACAGAACAAGGACATGGGCAGGATGTAGGCAAGGACTGGATCAGATAGAACAGGCAATAAAAAACAGGAAAACTCAATAGGGCACAATGTTGGCTAGGAGGACCTAGCAGCCCTAGGTAAGGTAAAGCAGGAGGCATTAAGCATGGCAGGTAGGCCTTGGAGACCGCAAAGCAATGCCAGAAGGCCTAGAAGAGCCCAAAGCAAAGCAAGTGGCCAAAAGAGGCCAAAAGGCAAGGCAGGAGGCCTCGATAGGCCACAGGATAAGGCGGAATAACAAAGGAAGGCTGGCCAGGTCAGAGCCGAAATGGCTCTCAACTCACTGAGGTACTGGACAGGCTTGGTTAAATAAGGTTGAGGCTTGGGTCTTGTGTAATCAGCGAGGAGGGAACTGGAAAGGTAGTGAGCAAGGTTCGCTGAAGACCCTGGTGGAAGGAAGTCCGCAGCAGGCTGAACCTTGGCATGGGAAGATTGCACCGCAGCTGAAACCGTGACACTAATTTAATAGATTACAGTGACCAACATAGACCTTTGGACAGGAGTATATAATAACATATACCACATACGAAAATGTCCAGTGGATCCATGATACCTATAAGTGGTGCCAATATTTGGATGCTTCCACACTTCATCTGTATATGTTACATAATAACAATGATGGCAGAAAAAGACCAAATGGCCCATCCAGTCTGCCCAGCAAGTTTGTTATGGTAGTAACTGTCACTCCGTGCAGATTACCCCCATGTTTCTGTTAAGGGTAGTAACCAAGCCTTATGTAATATTTGCAATCAAAACCAAGCAAATGTCAAGCTTATAACAAAATTACTGGTAGCAACATTCTTATGGGGTGAGCAGCCTTCTTGATAATTCTGACAATGCTGCTTGAATGTGCTTTGCATTTGGACTTAGCCAAAGAAACAGTCCTATGCATTTTACCTAATGCCTGAGTATACTATAAAAGTTGGGGCCCAGCATTGGCTGTCATCTGAATTCCCCTTTCTCTGTCTCCCCTTCCCCCAATGCTGAAGTGAAGGAGGCCTTACCAAGGACCTGTACAAGGGTATTATCGCCTCCTCTTTCTTACTGGTTATTCCTCTCTCTGGGTTTAGCTATCTCCCTGTCACATTGCTTCACCACCTTCAGATCCCCAGACTCTATCACTCCAAGGACCCTCTCCCAATCCATGCACATCAGTCTTTCACCCCGTATCATTTAAGAGCTCTTTTGGATTACTGCACCCAAGATGCATGACTGCACTTCATAGCATTGAATTCCAACTGCTAAATCTGTGATCACTGTTCAAGTTTTCTTAAATCACTTTTCATTTTCTCTACTCCTTCAGATGTGTTCACTCCGTTGCAGATCTTAGTATCATCTGCAAGTAAACATTGCCTTTTGACCCTTCCACTGTGTCGTTCACAAAGATATTTAACAGAACCAGTCCCAAAACCGGTCCTTATGGCACTCTCTTTAGAGTAAGTTCCATTTACCATTGCATGCTGTCTCCTGTCAGTCAACCACCTTGGCCCCCACTCCAAAGCTTCTCATTTTACCCATGAGCCTCCTTCGTTATCCACTGCTTTGGGGGGGGGGCATGCATACCCACTTATCTGGATATGCATGCCCTCCCCCCAGATGAACCCATAGTCTCACAGATGTCTGCCCAAAATGGATCAACGAGAGAGTTCCATTTATAATACGGCAAGCAGAATATATCTCCCTGAAGCAGTGAATAACGAAACTTCAGCTGATGTCTGAGACTTGTTCAATTCGATGTGACAAGGACACTATTTGTTTTTCTTTGCTAAGTTTTTAGTGCAATTTATATAAAAAACAAAAAGAGGTTGATAAGAGGTGGATGATGGAGAAGACTGGGTTCAGGATATAAATACCCGATATCATCAGGCTTGCTGACACCTCATTTCACAGAGTATGTTGAGATTCTAGGGTTCCTGTTTTTCGAAATCCGTGTTGTGTTTTTATTGCTTCGTTCTTGCCAGTTCTAGGGTCTGTATTTACAATATACATTGGGGAAAAAATATTTTGTGTTTTTGTTGCTGATGTAAGGGTGCCGAGTGAATATTTCTTTGTTGTATGGTGATTAATACGCAAAATGTCCTAGTTCTGTCCTGCATCTGTTATTTTGGGGAGTTACTAGAGATGCAGATTATTGCAGAAGTGGAGGTGCAGGGTTTCTTTGGCAGTTCTGGCCCATGTCGCATAATTTGAGGTTAACGATGACCCCACACTCCCATAACAGGAGAATTGGTTGAATGATGTTCGCTCATAATTTCAATCCCAGATTTGGTAACCTTCCCTGAGGAAGAAGGAAGGGAGGAAAAAGGCAGTAGTCCAATCGGGCCTGAGAAACTGCCATGACCTGTGCAGCGCAAGGAAAGAAGGCAGTAGTGGCCCTATAGGCAAGAGGAGTTTAAAAAAAAAACACACAAGAGTTTCGAGGAAGGAGTAACATTGATTAGGGAAAGAAAATGGAAGGGAGAGGAACCAGATGACAAGGGTAAGCATGGCAGAGGAGAGAGAAGTATGTAGGGTCTCAAAACTGTTTTTCACAGGTGAATAGTTGGCTGGCCCTGACTCTCTGTTTCTGCCATCCTCTTCTTCCTCCTGCTAGAAGACCATCATATCTTCCCCCCTCCCCGCTTGGAAAAGGCAGTGCATAGGCCGTGTGAACCAGGCTCAAGCACAGGCTTCCATTTGGAAGACAGGGCGACTGCAGACCCTGAGAGTGCATGCTTGCTACTAGCACCAGAAGGAGTAGGCACAGTAATGATTCACACAGGGCAGCTAAACAGCACTGGCCCTGCATTAGTCCATGTTTTCAAACGATCAAAGTGTATCTTAAGAATGAAGGAAATGCCGAAATCATATAGCGTATACTGTGTGGCAATTCTAGTTTCAGAAAAATATGCGATGCTGCAGCCTGTGAACTGAAAAGGGGACATGGCTTCTAGAAAATCAAGAACAGTTGTCCTTGCTGGAGTAAGCTGACCTTAGGGTGCTGTTGCACCTGGCAGCTGCCTGCAGTACAAATGTGCTGCTTTTACAATGAGCCCTGGGAAAGAAACATCTTTCAGGGTGTCATGGGATTCTCAAAGAAGAGAGATCAGATTGCCCAAGTCTCTCCATTTGTGAGATGGTGCAAAACAGGTACATTAACCGGTAAGCAAAGGTATGTGATATCTGTCGTTGACGTTATTGATTGCATAGTGAACCTCCTCCAAGTTTCACTTCAAAGACTCGCTAACTAATGCAAACTAACGTTAATTTCAAACTGTAAATTAAATAATAGAATGTCTTTCAATGCTGTTGAGCTAATGGAAAAATATTACAATAGCATGACCTTGGTTAAAGAACAGAATGCCTATTTGAATTAAATGAGATACCAAGGGAAAAAAGAAACTGTTCACTTTCTTTGATTGATATTTGATGAATAATTCTGACATGAGTTTAGATGAATTTCCTATGCAAAGTGAGGTGGTCTTTGTCTTATCAGTTAGCCAGAAGAAAAGACTGCAGAAATATATCAAACAATTACTAGCTAGGTAACGATTTGGTGTAATAGGAGAGGCAGAAAGATCAGCCGAGTAATTTGCACAGAGCAGCAGTTACAACCCTAGAAAGCAGTGGTCGTACTTTGAAAGGTTGAGGGACGGATATGGGAGGAGGGATGGGGCCACAATGGATTGGTTACGGCATGGTGGACTGGATGGGCCGTATTGGTCTTTGCCTGCCATCATTAACTATGTTACTATATCAGAATCCCTGTCTTCAAGAATTTGTTCAGATGAAGGCCCGTCTTAGGGGAGGGCAGTGGCAGGGTGGGAAGAGCTTGATGAAGTAGAAAAGAAGTGGGCTCAACTAAAAGGAGCCATGGTCAGGGAGTTAAATCTTTACTTCAGGAGAGTAAATAAAAGTAAGAGGAGAAAGTCCATTCAGAAAAGGGAAGACGTGAAGAAGGTCTGGAAAAGCAGAGGAAGGATTTGCTGTTCTGAAAGCAATGAAAGAGAGATTTCCTAGAGAGGAAGATAAGGTCAAACAAATCTGATCAGTTTCTTTGATTTGATGATCAGAAAATTAAGAGCGTGCACATACGCTGAATGTAGTGCACTTGGATTTCAGCAAAACGTTTGACATGGACCCTAGTAACATGCATAAAACCTACAAGACAGCCATTTGTCTGGCAAAAACAGACTATAGAGTGAATTTTCAAAGGTGTTATGTGCGTAAAAGTAGCATATATTGTAACGATTATCAAAAGCCCATTTATGCATAAAGTCCATTTATACCCATAAAACCAGTGAAATTTGAATGGAGTTATATGTGTAAATGCTTTAGAAAATTACCTCCTATATCATCCAATAACTCCAATTAGCAAATACTTACAAAGGGAAACTATTCCAACTAGTGAATAAATTCTCCAGATCTGACTACATGGCACCTACAACCACCGTGGTAGGCCCTTCAGCAGAAGACTTCACCAAATTCTTTGATTCAGAAATTCAATTTGTCATCCCACCTTCCTTCTCTCCTCCCACAGGAGGTAATTTTCGAAGGAATATGTAACATACTATTATAGCAATTTTCAAAAGCACATTTACCCTTGTTAAGTGCACTTTTGTGGGTAAAACCTATTGACAATTCAACAGCAGATATTATATCAATTTATATACTATTGTCAATGTTTTACCTCTCATTAAGTGCACTTAACGCAGGTAAATGGGCTTTTGAAGATTGCTACGATAGTATGTTACATTTATATTTACATTTTCCCTTGACTGGCTTATGCAATAAAAATATCTCAGACACTTCTCAACCTCACGCACACTTATTCAACTCCCCCCAGAAAGTATCCCACTGTGTGAGTTCAGGACAATCTCCAAAGAGGTAGAGAAGATATCATACCTCCCGAATTCTGTGACCTGAAACAAGACCTAGCCCCATGGTTAATCATCGTAACACAAGGAAGATAGCTTTCAAACAACTGCTTACGGTGGCCATGCATAGATGTACTATAGTATTTATAACCCACATGAAATATGCATACCTCTACCAAAGGAAACCAGAATCTTCCATCCTCCTAATATGGCTTCAGGAAAGGCCATGGAACAGATTCTATCCTAGTAGCCTTAACCAACAGAATCAACTTTCATGTAGACCAAAGCAGTGACTCCCTCCTGCTCCTACTAGACCTTTACACAACAGATGACACTGTCGACCATCTCTTCTGCTACAATACTTGAGAGACAACAGTATTGAGGGTTCTGTCCTTAAATGTTTCAAATCATTCCTGATCAACTGCTCCCATTCTCACCCACACATACACACATTCAAGCACCCATTCTCACCCACACATTCAGGCTCGCATTCTCACCCACACATTCAGGCTCCCCTTCTCACCCACATATGCACACATTCAGGCTCCCATTCTCACCCACACATTCACACATTCAGGCTCCCCTTCTCACCCACACATACACACATATTCAGGCTCCCATTGTTGTAGTCTGATACTGCAGGCGAAGTAGTGGACCCTTGGGCCGGCCTATCTCGAGTGATAGGGTAGGCCAGGAGGCGGAGCCAGAGGCTCGAGGTGTTCACCCGGGAACCAGGAACCCCCCAGGAGGAGCCCGTAGGGTTCTGGCACCTTGGGACTTGGGCAATAGAGAGAGTCCAGTGACAGGGATGGCGATAAGCTGGGATGAGAGCAAGGAAGTCCAAAGGTACTTGGTAGGCCGGATACTGAGGCAGGCGGAGGATAGTAACAGAGTCTCTGTGGCAAGTGGGAACAGGAGCAGACGTAGCCTGAAACAAAGTCTGTGACAAGCAGGAGCTGGTGCAAGCTGTAACCTGGAACGGATTCCGTAGCAAGCAGGAACTGGAGCAAGCTGAAGACTGAAGCAGGACCAGAGACGAGCCGAGATCAGTGGCAGGCAGCAGGCTGAGCAAACAAGAACAGGCCAAGATCAGGGCAGGCGGCAGGCAAGCGTAGTCAGGAACAAACCAGGGTCAGAGGCAGGCGGCAGGCAAAGCGTAGTCAAGGCAATCCAAGGTCAACGACAGGAACTCAGTGAAGACGATGCGCAACTCAGAACTACAAGGCAGTAGTGAACCTCGTTGCAAGGCGATGAGACGGCGTCCAGGCGCCGGTTAAATTGCCCTGGGTGCGTGACGTCATCATCGCAGGCGGGGCTCGACTTCCGGGTGCTGGACGCACAAAGTGAGCGCACTCGCGTGCACGCGAGGCCACGGCGAAACAGACAGGAAATGGCGGACGCCACGTGGAGTCATCGGCATCTTGGGATCCTGGGGTCGCGGAGCGCGGCGTCTCCAGCTGCGAAGGTAGGCACTGGTCAGGCACAAGGGAGAGGAAGCGGTGCAGACCGCAACACCCATTCTCACCCACACATTCACACATTCAAGCTCCCATTCTCACTCACACATACACACATTCAGGCTCCCATTCTCACCCACACATACATTCAAGCTCCCATTCTCATCCACACATACACATATTCAAGCACCCATTCTCACCCACATATTCAAGCACCCATTCTCACCCACACACACACACATTCAAGCACCCATTCTCATCCACACATACACACATTCAGGTTCCCATTCTCACCCACACGCACATTCAGGCTCCCATTCTCACCCACACACACATTCAAGCTTCCATTCTCACCCACATATTCAAGCTCCCCTTTTCACCCACACATTCAAGCTCCTATTCACACCCACACATACACACAATCAGGCTGCCATTCTCACCCACACATACACACATTCAAGCTCTCATTCTCATCCATGCGCATGCAGGGCCTTTTCATTAGGCACAGCCAAAGTCCTACTGCTGCCACTGTGGGATGGGATCCCATGACGGCCTTGCAGCTCTGGTCTTCCTCTTCACCATCGAGGGGATGGGATCCTGCAATGGCCTTATCGTTGTGGTCCTCCTCTTCGTTGCCGCAGGGATGGGATCCTGCAATGGCATTGAAGCTTCGGCCCTCCTCTTCACTGTTGCGGGGAAGGGATCCCATGATCGCCTTGATTTTTCTGAGGCTCCACTGTCATGGGGATTGGATCCTGCGATGGCATTGCTCCAATCATCCTCTTCCGGTTGGGTAGCCTGTGGTACCAGCAGGTTAAGCTCCGCTGACAGTCTCCTCCTTTAGCCGCCGGTGGCCTTTCTCCTTCAGGCGCCGGCAGTCTCCTTCTTCAGCCGCCGGTGGCTCTCCTTCAGCTTCACCAGCAGCCTGTGACCTCTTCTGCTGCTGGCCCGCCTCCTCCCCTGGGTGGGCCGCCCTGTGCAAATGCACGGTATGCACACCATTCACAGCAGTCACTACCACCACCCCAAGGCAACCCTGGCTTCTTGGTGACATATGCTGCCACAAGCAACTCCCCTACTTGCCACCCCAGACCTCCCATTCCTGTTCTTACTCCCTTTCCACGCTCCCCCCCCCCCCCCCAAATAGGGCTGCCTCCCTATTTTCCCCAGGATCCTCAAGACAGTTCTGTAGATGTTCTGCCATTTCAGAGGAGCATACTGAAAGGCATCTTCCCACTGCTATGGAGGCTGGCTCTTTGATTAGAGCTCCTGCCCTGGCCTGGTGTGACCGGGTGTGCATACAGTGCATTTGCGTGGGGCAGTACACCCAGGGAAAGAGGTGAGCCGGCAGCAGCAGGAGAAGCTGCGGGGCCACCAGCAGCTTTTGCAGTCCCCCCCCCTCCCCAAAAAGGAAGGCCTGCGGGTCTGTGGTGAAGCTCATCCCACTACGGCCTGAAGACAACAGGAGGCCATGTGTGTATGTGTGTGAGTGACTGAGAGCACGTGTGTGTCAAAGCCTGTGTGTTTGTGCATGTGTGTGTCTGAGAGCCTATGTGTATGCTTATGTGTGTGTGAGAGAGAATGAATGTGTTATTGTGTGTGTGTGTGTGTGAGGAAAGATAAAATGTGTACGGCCCTATCTCCCCCAATCCACGACAATCTCAGAGTGACTGGAAATGAGAAGATCCCAGGTAGTTTTAATTAATCCTTATTAGTTTTAATTATTGGATGTAATTTGATGATTCTGCTCTTTCGAAATATTTAATTTTTTTTTTGGGGGGGGGGGGGAATAGAACATTTTTTAATTGGATTTTTTATTCATCAGATATTTTGAACTATGTCCTTGATGTTTGGGAAATTTTCGATATTTTATTCATTAACTGGTTTGAAATATTTTTATGGATATGATTTTACTATTATGATTGATGTTTTATATTTCTTGATTTTATTTAATGTTTTATGAAGAATGGTACTGTCTATGTTTTCCCATTGTTGCTCTGCATGTAGAGGCTGCTTGTTGTGGGTCCCAGTTCAGTTCTCAGCACGTTTCTGTTTGTACTTTCTGATCTCTTTATTCTGTATTTGGTCAGGGTCTCTCTGTGTTCTGTGTATGTGACCGGGTGAGGTATTTTCCTGGCATGTAGTTTCTGTGTAGGGATGTACAGCAGCCTGGTTTCCTAATAAGAGCTTTTATTGGTGTTCTAGGGCCTGGTGCAGTTCAGTTCTTCTCGGCACGTTCCTGTTTGTACTTTCTGATCTCTTTATTCTGTATTTGGTCAAGGTCTCTCTGTGCTCTGCGTATGTGACTGAGGTGAGGTATTTTGCTGGCATGTAGTTTCTGTGTAGGGATCTATAGCAGCCTGGTTTCCTAATAAGAGTTTTATTGGTGTTCTAGGGCCTGGTGCAGTTCAGTTCTTCTCGGCACAGTTCTGTTTATACTTTCTGATCTCTTTATTCTGTATTTGGTCAGGGTCTCTCTGTGCTCTGCGTATGTGACTGAGGTGAGGTATTTTCCTGGCATGTAGTTTCTGTGTAGGGATGTACAGCAGCCTGGTTTCCTAATAAGAGCTTTTATTGGTGTTCTAGGGCCTGGTGCAGTTCAGTTCTTCTCCGCACGTTCCTGTTTATACTTTCTGATCTCTTTATTCTGTATTTGGTCAGGGTCTCTCTGTGTTCTGCGTATGTGACCGAGGTGAGGTATTTTCCTGGCATGTAATTTCTGTGTAGGGATCTATAGCAGCCTGGTTTCCTAATATTGGTGTTCTAGGGCCTGGTGTAATGTGTGCTGTGTTGCCTGTTCATAGATAAGGTTGTTAGGGTTGTTTTGGTGTGGGAGGTTTTCTATATTGTAAAGGTAATTCTGTTTATTCTTGGCTTTCTGAGGGCCAAGCTCACACCCAGCGCACATTATAAAAAGTCTAATTCCATAGGAGCTCCAAGTGACTTTTTTTGCAGAGTTTTCTGGTTAGCACACAGCAATGCATGTAAATATAATCTGCAAGCTGTAAGGGATATTTTTGCCTCAGCAGACTGTGCTCTTGAATGTTCTTTTTCATGTAAAATCTGTTATAAATGCATAATTTAATTGTGTGAGTGTCTGTAAAGGGTGTGGCGTGTGTGCAAGGCTGTAAGGTTTGCCTATGGTGTTGCGATTCCGGTCGCCAGACTGGCGACCGGCTCCCTACCCTTTCGCCAGCTTCCCCGGTCCTGCCGCGCTCCTCCGAGCCCCGGGCCTGCCCGACAGCATGGCAATGGCGTCTGCCTCGTGGAGACGCCGCTGAGCCTCGTTTCCAGCTCCTCCCCCCGCCGGGGAACGCGCGCGCGCGCGGGGACGCTCTTTGTAGGTCCAGCACCCGGAAGTGCTGAACCACCCATTTCCTGACGTCAGACGCTGGTTCTCTATTTAAACCAGCCTCACTCACTCACTCCTTGCCTTGCAACGAGGTCGCTCCTGTGAGTACTTAGTTGCTTCCCTGCTGGATCCTGCTTGTTCCTGTTGTGCCTTGGTTCCTGTTTGCTCCTGTGTTCCTCGTCGTGCTCCGTTCCTGTTTGTTCCAGTTCCGTCTGTTCCTGCTTGTTCCCCTGTGTCTTCGCTCCTGCATCTCCAGCATCTTGACTTGTCTTCAGCCAGCTTCGACCACCGGACTTCTGCTTGACTCCTCTTGTCTTCTGCCAGCCTCGACCACCGGACATCTGCTCGACTCCTCTTGTCTTCTGCCAGCCTCGACCACCGGACATCTGCTCGACTCCTCTTGTCTTCTGCCAGCCTCGACCACCGGACATCTGCTCGACTCCTCTTGTCTTCTGCCAGCCTCGACCACCGGACTTCTGCTCGACTCCTCTTGCCTTCAGCCCGCCTCGACCACTGGACTTCTGCTCGACTCTTTGGACTTCTACCTTCTTCAGATCTCCTAAGTCCCAGCGACCCGGACCCCTACAGGCTCCTCCTGGGGGGGTCTCGGGTTTCCAGGGCGAACACTTCCTTTGCTACGCCAGATCTCTTCCGCCTCCCGGCTCCTTTTCCATCGACCGGAGTCCTCTCTCCAGTCAGCCGGCCCAAGGGTCCACAAACAGACTTTCTTCTCAACATATGGTACCTAATACACTTCCTTATCCATGGGTTCTGGGGTGGGGGGCATGTCAGTTCTTAAAAATACAGATTGCAGGAGGGAGCTGGGCTTTATCTGATGGTCTGGGACAGGCACTGAATGAATGGGGGGAGTGGGGGCAGGAGCACAGTAATATTTCACACAGGGCAGCAAAAAAAGGCTGGCACCGGCCCTGCTCCTGTTCCTAGAGCAGAGGCTCGGTCTCTTGTGGCTATAGGCGCAGATGTTCAAAGGATGGAGGAAGCTGTTGTGTGCACATGGGAGCCGACGTCAGGAGGCTAATGGCAGGGGTGCAGTGCTTTTGCCCAAGCTCAGGAAGGGTTAGCACTCCCAGCCCCCTAAGCCGAGCAGGATCTCTCTGCCTGGTGTTACTGGGGCCTTTTCTGTTCTGTGCATTCTTATCTCCCGACACCTTCCTTTCCCTTCCCTTAAACATTTAGAGTTATTTAGCTTTTGGTATTTGTTAGTTTCTGTGCGATGCTTATTCTTTTGCAATGCTACGTGCCATCACAGACTCAACCCCTTTTCAGGACAGCCTGTTGTGTGCACTCACAATCACACACACACACCCCCACGTACCACAGCCTCATGCTCATTCCTATACTCTTTCACTTCCTCTCTCCTACCCGATTATCAGCCTCACTTCTGCTGCAGAATGCTAGAATGTGACATTATGACTAAGCTCCCCTTGAGTGTCCTTGCTGTTATGCCCATAAAACTACAGAACTATATGTCAGCATTTAAGTCCGACCTCCTCAATGTGATAGAGGTATGCGTGCAGGAAAGACACAAAAAACAGGAGCAGCCAGAGAAGGTTACATTTTAACTGCCACCACAGAGCAATCATCCCACGAGGGATGACTAGATGCATTTCAATCAATAGTGGCCTCTTCACAGACAGAAAAACGTCCAGGAGAGAAGCGGTGTCAAATACCCATGCAGGTAGGTGCTCTTTTCAACAGCAAACATCTGCCTCAAGTTCTAATCACCCATCTCCATCTCCCAAATGCCGGTGATGAAATGGAAAACACTTGGCCCTAAAATTACCCAAATACCATGCTGGCAATGGCCAACCAGTAGTTAAATTCAAGGCTACAGTTATTAGGGGCCCCCGTCTACACCAGTATTTTGCATATACTGGGTCCCCATCCTGGTAGGGACAGCGTTCCACCACTACGGTTTCAACCCACTGCAAAGGCACCTTTAATCACCTTCCAAACACATCTGGCACAGGAAGCTCTACATCCCCCTGGTAAGTCTCTTTGCTCCTACTGGGTCTGCCTGATAGCTTCCCTCTTTGACATGACGTGTTGGCAAAAGGCCTCTATTAAGGCATCCACAGAAGACAACACAGCTGTGAGCTATCTCTAACTCTTTTAGCTGAATATTACCTCATCATATCAAACACCCGGCCTGCTATAATGGAGATGGAGCCACAGAAAGCTGCTCTTAGGAGTCCAAGTGGAATCAACTGAAGAAAAGTCTATACTGACCGTACCCACATCATCTTCCCATGCAGGTATTTTATACATTAAGGACAATGGCGAATGAAGATAACAGATCAAATGAAATCTTTAGGATAATAATACTCTGAAATCTTATAGTATAGAGCCACTATGATGGCAATATTCATTGCTACTTAGCCAAATAAGTTAGGACTTATCCGGCTAAGTACCAGTACCTGAATATCAGGCCCCACTGAAGGGCTGCCACTTAGCCAGGTGACTAGTTAGCCAGCTAAGTGGCAGGTGGGGCAAGAGTTTTCTGGGGAGGAGCCGACTTAGCTGCATAAGTTATCCAGCTAACTCAGATATTCAGCCGGGTAACTTATCAACCTCCTTTTCCTTGGGGGTCACCTTCGGAAACAGCAGAGGTGGTGAGTTACACTGCTGCAGCCCCGGGAACAGCAAAGTCCACCAGGGATCGCCAACTCGGGACCAACTAACAGAGTCCAAGGTCCACGCAAAACAATTTTATTGTCTATCAATCAAAATGAGTGAATGATTCTTCAACATAGATCTCTTCCAAATCAGGATACGACCCCAAAACATCAACAATGGAAGCCAATACCTATCTCTTCCAATAACTCTCTTTAAAGAATAGAAAACAACTTCCACAGTAAATCCCAAGGTCTACGGGTTAAGCATGGTCACATCTCACCCCTGCAGCTTCCCCACCTAGGACAATTCCCTTTCTTCTCTGGAATCCTTCCTGTTGTGTGGGCTACAGGAATTTCTTACAAACCCCTCTGCACCCAACTTCTCTCTCAATCATCAGCTCCCTGCAAGATGCCCGGAAAAGCATCATTTTCCCATCCCCCTTTAGAGGGTATTTACCTCCTATTGCTTCTCCCTTATCTCAAAATCATTACCGCAGGTCCTGAAAACACCATGTCCTAATCCTCCCCTTCCCCCTCCTTAACAGGAAAGGCAATTACAAACAGGCCAATGCAATATAGTGTGCAATAAGGAGACTAATGCGTCAAACCAATGCATAGCTAATAGTGCTCATCACATGTAAATTATCCACCGATGCAAAAAAAAAAAAAAAAAAGGGCGCTCAATGCACCCAATTTTACTCTCAAAAATGAATGCCTGCCTTGGAGCAGAAAATAGTACTGGCAATATTAAGTCGGAGTAACCTAAAAAAGAACAGAGGGAAAAAAAATTTGCGAGCAGTCAGGTTAGGAAAAGGGATGCTCAATTAACTAGCATCCGTTTTCCTAACCCGGGCGCCTAATGCCGAGAGAGTGCTAGGGATCACAATTTCCCTTATCATCTCCTATTTACCGCAGCAGCCCATTTAAATATTAAATCAGGCGCCCGGGAGAGGTGGATTGGCGCACATTAAGTGAGTAGGCGCTCAATCATGAGCGCCTGTATTACACGCGCCGATATTGCATCGGCCTGAAAGTGCACTAACCCTGTAAACTGCATGAGCTCTGCAATACCAGAACTCTCTGTCTTCTGGATAGCCGTTTTGAGAGCAGCAACCCTCTGATCACACTCCTTGATTGACCTGGAGAGCTGAAACCCTCCAGAAACTTCTTCCTTACTGATTGGTGACCCTAGTCTGGGTTACACATATCTACATATTTACATTTATATAGATTGTTTTCGGTTACAAAAGCTGGTAGGGCTTGCTGTAATGGACAATGCTTTGCCACATGCTTCTACTATTTGGATACCTGAATTTCCTAGTCTATAACAGCATATTGTTTGCAGAGAGAGCCACTTTTAGGGAGATTTGTAGAAGGAGGGCTTTGAGTGGGTCCACTTTGACTGATAACCATCAGTAGTAGAGGTCCAGTGGGATATCAGAGAGAGCCTGAATTATACATTCGCCATCTGTGCACTTTACCTACATGGAGGCGAAAAGGCTGACCATGACCGAGGTGCTTCTGGACCCAGTGGTCAGGCTCAGCCAAGGTGCTGATCTTCAGTGCTGTCTGACAGTTGAGAGGTGGCAGTTGAGTCAGAAGAGGAAAGCTCTCATGCAACTGCAGATACCAGGCAGGAAAATAAAATTTGAAGAGGAAGGACATGAGGAGTGGAGCCAGGCAGAGTTGAAAGACAAGAAATGCCCCACTATGACAAGCCACAGATCTGTTTCTACCAGAGGAGGCCGAGGAGGTCAGATGTTTGGAAGAGATGAGCAGAGCAAATTGCCATGTTCAGATGTGAGGTTGCCATTCACTCCAGAGCCATTCTCTTGTCCAAAATGATCACCTTGAGGTCCTCCTTGGTGATTTACGGCAGGAATTGCAGGGCATTAGAGAAGTTGTGCGAGAGGAGCTTGGGGAGGAAATGCATGGAATTAGCAATGTTGTAATAGAGATGCTTGAGCACCTGCCTGAAGGGCAGCCACAGCCAGCATGGGCCAATCCCTGGCAGCCACAGGTCCCTTAGATGCCACCTTCCCCTGCAGTTCCACCACCAGAGTGGATTCCTCCTCCCACTGTAAGTCACTAACTACTGAGGACGCCTTCTGTACTAGTAGTTGTGGTCAAGCACACCTGTTGCTGCTGGCCCTTCACCATTACTCACCACCCCCCAGTCACTCATACCCATCCCAATTCACCTCAACCTCAGCCAACTACACCCACCTCCTAACTTAATTCCCTGTCACCCACAACCAGCCTCCAGTCACCCAACACTTACCTTTCACACACATGCACTCATAAATCATGTGACACCTCCAGAAAGGTCCCTAAGCAATGGAAACAAACCTACAGTCAGAACATGTTTGTTTATTTATTTATTTAAATCTTATTTTTATACCGACATTCATCTAGACATATCATATCGGTTTACAATGAACAAGGGTAATAAAATATTAGAAAGAAAGTTAAGTTACATAGAACAGGGGTCATGAGAACTAGGATAACGGAAAACGCAGGAAGGCGTAGAAGGTCGGAACTAGTTACAGTTGAGTTAGCATATAACAAAATTTATAACATATAAATTTAGCATATAACATATAAGATTTAGCATATAACATATAAGATTTAGCATATAACATTTATAACATATAACATAGTTGGCTGTATGGGGCTGAAAATTAATAAGACAAAAAAAAACAAGCAAAGGAGTGACACGGCAAAGAAACTTAGAGGTCCATATTTAGAAGCATTTAGACAGATTAACTCAGAGGTTAAACAGCTAAATGAATATCTGGGAACTTAACTGGCTATCATATTACCTGGCTAAAACATAGTCAGATCACTTAGGGGTATTGCAGGGCTGTTTCGGGGAGGAGTTACATGAGCTGACTAAATTATCCATGACGAATTAGGCAATTTCGAAAAAATTGCCTAATTTATGATAAACGAATGCACATCTCTAGTGTATAAGCTTTATGAGTGGGGTTGGTTACAAATTGTGACCAACCCATTGCTTCCATAGTATCTAGAAAGATTTCACATGCTGTACTTTTAGGTGTGCTGTCTACATATAGGTAAAAGTCACCTACAATTAGAGTGGGTTCAAGTGATGGAAATGCATTAGTGAAAATTTTGACTAGAGGTGAGCAGTCTTTTTGGAGTGTTCCAGGTGGTCAATAGACCATACCTCTATTTAGTTGTGGTGATTTTAATATTGCCACCTTGTTGGAAGGGTTAATCTCAACTTTGTAGGGTTTAAGTTCTTTTTTTTTTACTGATTATTAATAGATCCCAACCTTTAAGTTTGTGTCTGGGGAAGTGAAAGATATCATAGTTGGGGTGATCAATTTGATTTAAGAGAACATTATCATTGTCTTTCAGCCATGTTTTGGTAATGCAGAAGATAGTAGGATTTAGTTCCTCTAGCAGATCATTTATCAGTGGGATTTTCTTTGACAGTGATTGAACATTTAGTAATAGGAGAGTAAACATTAGGCAGGAAGAGATTACAGGAGAGTTGTTACTTATTGTGGGGTAGATCAGCTTTGCGCTCTTTCTTTGCTTGTTTGAAGTTCTCTGAAGATTTCCGTATATTCCTCATCCTGTGATAGTTTCAATGACATGGGTCGGCTCCATTATAATAGCTGTTTGGTAAGGACATTATTTAAATATTCTTAGTAGAAAAAGTAGTCCATGGCCATAAGAACCTAACAAACTGTGGTTACCACATCCTCTGGCAATGAATTCCAGAGGTTAGCTATGCACTGAGCAAAAAATAATTTTCTTCAATTTGTTTTAAATGAGCTACTTTCTAATTTCATGGAGTGCCCCCTGGTCCATCTCATGGTCTTCCTTGAAGAGGGAAATGTCTTGCACCCTCAACAGTACTGCTTCAGGAAAGGACATGGAATCAAATTTGTCCTTCTAGACATCACAAATGGGATTCATCTCAATGCTGGTCAAGGGGAAGACACTATCCTCATCCTATGTGAGCTCACTGCAGCTTTTGACACAGTTGATCACAATCTCCTCATCCAGTCACTGGGACATACTGGCATTGCAAACACCACACTCAGCTGATTTGAAATATTCTTATCAAATACAACTCAATTTGTTCTGTGGGCCAAGCAGTCTTCAATCCCCAGAACTCTCACATCTGGAGTCTCCCAGGGCTCTGTCCTTTCTCCAACTGTCTTCAATATCTATGTTCGACCAATCTGCAATTTCATCCAGATCTTTAACATAAAATGCCACTCATTCGCCTATGATATTCAATTTTGTGTCATTGGAGCTAACATAACCCTCCTATTTCCAATCTCAACAACTGTCTCTCTGTAGTAGCCCAATGATTGAGCAGGCATGTAATCAGACTCAACCTCTACAAATTGGAACTCCTCTGGCTGAGCTGACAAGGTCACCCCTCTTTCCCATCCCCAGCAAGTATCCCCTTCCAGCCGAAAGATTCAGTCTGTAACCTAGGAGTCTAACTTGACCCGTTTCTATCTATGAAAATCCACGTCACCAAAGTAGTGAGAATCTCCTTCATGCACCTCCACTGGATCAGACAACTACGCAACTACCTCAGTCGCAATAACTTGGCTTCAGTCATTTATACCCTAATCACCAGTCGTCTTGGTTACTGCAGCTACCTACTGAATGGTATCTCCAAGAACAACGTGAGAAGTTTACAACTTTTGCAAAATAATACATCTAGACTTGATAGGCGCCCAAACTTTAAACTATATAAGGCCCATCCTATATAATCTTTACCTGCTCCCATTGGAATAAAATTCAGTATCCTCTGTCTCACCTTCAAATATATGAATAATCTGACCCCAGAGTATCTCTCGCAGCTCCTGACTCCCTATCTCCCTTCTAGAGAACTCCGTTCCTCACAAATAGCCTTTCTTACTTCCACTTTCTTGACTGCTGCAAAACTGTCCAGCACAAGGTAGAAAGCGTATAGCTGCTTCTCTCCCAAACTCTGAAATGAGATTCCATGGCTCATTCACCTTGAATCATGCTGCCTCACCTTCTGTAAGAAAGCTAATGCATGACTGTTTAACCAGACCTCCTGCAGTCTGAGCAAACATAATTGATCAGACTGGTTTGCAGAATTTCACCGATGACGAATGACGGTAGCTAAAACTCGACAAATAAATAAATAAATATCAGTACTGGCTTTGGAATTAAGGTGACCCCCACCAATTTATCATAATGCCTACATTGGCCTCTACTTGGACTGCATTAACAGGTACATTTTGAAAGGAGCTCGCTTGCGCCCATAAATGCATGTATTGGGCACGCAAGCAAAGATACAATACATTTTACATCATGAGTGCACGTCCACATGTATCATTTAAAATATCCCTGCCGCACGTACGTGTGCAACCTTTCCGCACATACTCACAAGTGAGTACATTTATTTATTTATTTATTTAGATTCTTTTCTATACCGAAGTATAGCATTTTGCCTTCACTCCGGTTTATATTAAACAAACAACTTAGTACATATAACATTTCTGTGTGTTAATTTATTAATAAGTTTACAAAAACTGGATACATTTCAGTCTCGGATATAGATTATTAACAGGTAGACAAGAATAACGTAAGTCAGTTATCAAGAGAGGCACTTGAAGGTTGTTATGATATGAGATGTAATATAGCGATGTTAATTTAATTTTCATTGGGGGGGGGAGTGTGGAGAGGGAGAGGGAGAGAATCTGACACGCTAGATATCTCCCAAGTGTCTACAGATCCTTGCAAGGCACTTGTTACGCTCATATATGCCGATTTCTCTCTTGTATATTCATTGCATATATCCTGAAAAGCTGCCCGGCAGTGGGGTCCCCAGGAAAGGTCTGAGAATTCCTGCTTTGGAACGACTCCTCATTCAGTGCTGAATATGGAGTTTGTGTGTGTGAAAACGGACGACTGGCATACATTTCCCGACTTGCTGGGAAATTCTCCTGGCATGAGGGTTTCTCTTCTAATCGATAGATTGCATCCCCTCGGAAGGCTGAAAGAATGAATTCCCCCGCGTGTTGTCCTGAGAAGGTTGTGTGACCCTCTGGTGCGGGCTGTTAACACCGGGATTTGTCCACTGGTAACTCAATCTCTTTTTAATCTCTCTCTATTAAATCAGCATCCAGTTGTTAATGTCGTTGATATGTTAATTAAATCTCTTCTCAAATTAATTGGCAAGTGCCTTGTTTTTTAACCCCCCCCTGACAACAGAAGTGCATAAAGCTATCTGCCGTGCAGTGCAATGGGATGGTCCTAATTCCGGTACCATTGCTATGCAAATCCATTTTATTAGTAATTACCTTTACAATGTGGCAAGTTAACTATTAACAATTCCTGATAGGTCCTGACTGGCTTCCTGCCATAAATTGCTTCTGCCAGGTTCAGCTCTGAAAAAAAACCTATTCAGCTCTGTCCATTTCATCCCAACTGCCTTTAATTAGGTGGTGCACTGCAGGTCACAGAGGTCAAAGCACAGACCCCTGGGAAAGGGGCTTCTGTTGTGGAAAAGTTCAGGCCGATTGGGAGCAGACTGTCAGGGATTGATCTGTGGCTGTGAGAGGCTGACGTTTCCCAAGCCGGGCGCTCGTTTTATCCCCCTTCATTAGGCAATTAACATATGCTTCAGAAAATTAGCACCGCCTTTCACTGCACAGTTGTCAAGATCACCTTGGAAAAAGCGGAAAGGCAGCATGGGGGGGTCTGTTTAACGTTTGGGCGCTTTGCCTGGTGCTTGAAGGCTGGATTGGCCACGGTGGGTCTGACCCAGTATGGCCGCCTCTTACGTTCTCGGGTGCGTGGAGCTGTGAAACCACTCAGCTGGCTCCAAGCCCACTGATGCTCCTCACCCCGGAGCCACGTGCCCTCCAATGTGTGAGTGGCCCTGCAGGGAAGGGGAAGCCCACGCTGCTGGCACCACACCTCCCTGCCTGCCGGGGCCCGGTGATGCCCGGGATCAGCACGCAGGGCGCACCAGTCCCGTGGGCTTTCAACATGCCGGCAGGGCCCGGCCCAGGAGAAGGGGGCTGCAGAATGGGTTCCCGCTGCCGGGCGCGGGCTTCACTGCCAGCGTCCGCGTTAGGCCCCTGCTCTGCATCTTACCTGCCCCGTGGGTCGGGCCGGTGGCTGAGCTCCTACCCCCCCATGGCCTCCTTTTTTTTTTTGCTTCCTTCTCCCAGGCTGCCCCTAGTCTTGCAATTTAAAGGGGGCAGTGTTTGCCAGGTAAACAAATAGCTTTGAAGCACTGACTCACCTATAGCCCAGAAGAGGCAGGGAGAAGCTGGGAGGCAGAGGCAGGTGCTGGGGGAGGGGTGGAAGAGAGAAGGGGCACCTGCTGGGCAAAGCGGATAGAGGTTACCAGGAGAAGGGGGAAGAGAGAGAGGCAGGGGAAGCGGGAGAGGAGGCAGAGGGCAGCTACTGGAAAAGGAGGGAAAGAGGGAGAAGCGTAGACGCTGAGGAGAGGCTGGGAAGGAGATGAGATGATTGCCGAGGACAAGGGGAAATCGGGGGGATGGTGGAACATAGGAAATTGCCACGCTGCGTCAGATCGACGTTCCACCAAGCCCAGCCTCCCGTCTCCGACAGCGGCCAATCCAGATTGCTTGGCAGATCCCCACGGGGAGATCCCTTCCCTGTTGTTCACTCCTAGGCGGTCAATCCCCGAGTCCAGTTTAGCTTAATGCACGCCTCATAACAGAGCACCTTTTTAACATCATGAAAGCAGTTTACAACAAAAAATGCAGAATAATAATGAATCTTAATGGACCTGCCCCCCCCCCCCCCCCCCAGGCACCTGTGCAACCATTTTAAAAATCCAACTATGCCCCCAGCCTTCACTGCGTCCTCCTGCGACAACTTCCGCGGATTATGCGTTGACTGAAAAACGCGTTCTTAAATTACATTTGTTTTAACTTAGTTTCCTGGAAAGTGCCTAAGTCCCTAGTAACTCTCAGGCCTATACAGTAAAGCACGGCCGTGGTTACCCTGTTTTTAACCCGCTTTGTACGCAGATTTTAAACGCGTATGTCTAACCCACGATTCAGTATCCAGTTTTACGCGTCCTTACCGCTTACTGAAATCGATGCGTATCCCTTTCCGCCCGTGGCATGTATATGCTATGTTAATGATCGGATTAGCTATTCCCTCCCATACAGTAACGTGCGCCCAGATTATCGCCTTTTTAACCAGCTATTTTGCCGCGTCTTTAACCTGCAAATTTTCCGCCTACCCTGACCCTGGAGTTAGTGTGGTGAACTTAGCCGTCCAGTCCCAAACCAACCCAATCCACAGAAAAAAATTCTTGTCGCACAAGGGGGAAAAAAGTAACCCAACCTGGCACCACCGAGCTTAACCTCAGAGTACTTCGGTTCCATAGGGAAGAACGGACACCGTTTCCGGGGGCTCCTCTGGCCTTCTCGTGGGTCTGGGCTCCTTGTCGCCGCTGACTAGCAGTGGGCACGAGCTCCTGTATCAGGCCCTATCCCTACACACCCTACGCCGTGACCTCGGATGTCCAGCCGGGCGCTCAGGTCGCGGCATGTGTTCATGCACCTTCCCGCTGCCTTGAGCGCTCAACTTGGACGCTCAATGCAGCGGGAAGGCGCATGAATGCATGCCGTGACCTGAGCGCCGTGTCCTGAACATCGTGACCTGAGCGCCCGACTTGCTGCCGCTGTCATGCGCCTTCCTGCTGCCTTGAGTGCCCAACTTGGACGCTCAAGGCAGCGGGAAGACGCATGAACGCACGCCATGAACTCGGATGGCGCCGGCCCGCCGCAGGCCAGTCCGCGCTCCAGCCTGTGCGATCAGTCCCTGGAACTGGAGAAGGAGCTGGTGCTGCACATGAAGAAAGAGTATTTTGGTGAGTAACAAGTGTGTGGTATTTGCTTCAATGCCGACAGACGTTCATGGGCCTTCCCCCTGCCTTGAGCGCCGAGGCACCCCTGTAGCCCTTTTTAAATATTGGGGTTACATTGACCACCCTCCAGTCTTCATCTACTATGGATGATTTTAATGATAGGTTACAAATTGTAACTAATAGATCTGAAATGTCATTTTTTAGTTCCTTCAGAACCATGGGGTTCATACGATTGAGTCCTGGTGATTTGCTACTCTTTAGTTTGTCAATATGGCCTACTACATCTTCCAGGTTCACCATGATTTGGTTTAGTTTATCTGACTCATCACCCTTGAAAACCATCTCTGGAACTGGTATCTCCCCAACATCCTCATTAGTAAACACAGAAGCAAAGAATTAATTTAGTCTTTCTACAATGGTCCTATCCTCCTAAGAGCCCTTTTAACCCCTCAGTCGTCTAACGGTACAACTGACTCCCTTGCAGGTTTCCTGCTTCGGATATGTTAAAAAAAACAGTATTATGAGTTTTCGCCTCTACAGCCAACTTCATTTCAAATTCTCTCTTCGCCTGTCTTATCAATGTTTTACACTTAACAATGCTTATGCTTTTTCTTATTTTCTTTAGATGGATCCGTCTTCCAATTTTTGAAAGATTTTGTTTGGCTAAAATAGCCTCTTTCACCTCGCCTTTTAACCATGCCAGTAACTGTTTGGCCTTCCTTCCACTTCTTAATGCATGAAATACCTTTGGGCTGTGCATCTAAGATGGACTATTTTTAAACAATGTCCTTGGCTGTAGTCACTTAACTTTTGCAGCTGCAATTTCAGTTTTTTCTATTTTTCTCATTTTCTCAGTTTCCCTTTTGAAAATTTAGTATTAGAACTATAGATTTACATATTGTTGCCTTCTAGTCATTAGTTCAAATTTGATCATATTATGATTACTATTGCCAAGCGACCCCACCACCGTTACCTCTCTTACCAAATCCTGTGTTCCACTAAGAATTAAATCTAAAATAGCTCCCTCTCTTGTCAGTTCCTGAACCAATTGCTCCATGAATCAGTCATTTAATCCATCCAGGAACTTTATGACTCTAGAATATCCTGATGTCATATTTACCCAGTCAATATTGAGGTAATTGAAATCTCCCATTATTACTGCACTACCAATTGATTACCAATTGAGCTTCCATGATTTCTCTTAGCATTATCATCATCCATTTCATCATTCTAGCCAGGTGGACGGTAGTATACTCCTATCACTATACTCTTACCCAACACACATGGGCTTTCTACCCATATAGATTCTACTATGCATTTAGTCTCTTGTACGATCTTTATCCTGTTGGACTCTATGCCCTCCTGGACATAAAGCTCTACACCCCCACCAATTTGATCCTCTCTATCATTGTGATATAATTTGTACCCTGATATAGCACTGTCCTATTGGTTATCCATCAGGTCTCTGAGATGTCAGTTATGCCTATCTCATCATTCACTGCTATACACTCTAACTCTTGCTTCTTACTACTTAGACTTCTGGCATTTGCTTACAGAGATTTCAAAGTGTGATTTTTGTTTGTATTAATAATCTACTTTTCAGTTGATAGGGATAATTTAGAATCCTATAGCTCAGGTCAGTCTTTACATATAGGCACATGGACTACTTTTCTTATTATTGGAACCTCACTGTCGGGATGCCCTAAATCTAATGCATCATTAGTATCCTTTGAAGTTACCTCTCTCCGAATCATGCACTGCTGAGCGACTGTTGGCTTTCCCCTTTGTTCTAGTTTAAAAGCTGCTCTATCTCCTTTTTAAAAGTTAGTGCTAGCAGCCTGGTTAAGGTAGAGCCCCTCCTTTTGGAAAAGTCTCCCCCTTCCCAAAAGATTCCCTCTTCCCTGCACCATTGTCTCATCCATGCATTGAGACTCCGGAGCTCTGCCTGCCTCTGGGGACCTGCACGTGGAACAGGGAGCATTTCAGAGAATGCCACCCTGGAGGTGTTGTATTTCAGTTTTCTACCTAAAACCCTTAATTTGGCATCCAGAACCACGACAGCCAGCTTCTCCCCAGGAGTGTGTAAAATCCTATCTAGGTGAAGCGTGAGGGTCTGCTACTTTCGCACCAGGCAAGCAAGTTACCAGGTGGTCCTCACGTTCACCAGCCACCCAGCTATCTACATTTTTAATAATCAAATCACCGATGATGGCCGACCTAACACTTCCCTCCAGGACATAAGAACATAAGAACATAAGAAATTGCCATGCTGGATCAGACCAAGGGTCCATCAAGCCCAGCATCCTGTTTCCAACAGAGGCCAAACCAGGCCACAAGAACCTGGCAATTACCCAAACACTAAGAAGATCCCATGCTACTGATGCAATTAATTCTTCAACATACACCAATATAAGGGAATGCTTGTGTAATGGTGTTTTTTGTACGGTGGCATTCCCTTATATTGGTGTATGTTGAAGAATTATTACTACAAGGGAATTATTACTACAAGGGAAGAGGTTGGTTGATGCGAACTGATGCAATTAATAGCAGTGGCTATTCCCTAAGTAAAATTGATTAACAGCCATTAATGGACTTCTCCTCCAAGAACTTATCCAAACCTTTTTTGAACCCAGCTACACTAACTGCACTGGGAGACTCATGCTCTGTGCAAGAGGACAATGCATCACCTGGAGAGCAGGTCCTTGCTATAGGATCACTTCCTGCTACACCAGGGTGATGTTCTCCAACCGGATGACCTTTCTGATCCAAGGTAGCACAGGGGCTGCCAGACTGGATTTGGTATTTGGTTACCATGTCCCTGAAGGTCTCATCAATGTACCTCTCTGTCTGCCTCAGCTCCTCCAGGTCTGCCACTCTAGCCTCCAGAGATCTGACTCGTTCTCTGAGAGACAGGAGCTCTTTGCATCAGGTGCACATATACAATCTCTCACCGACGGGTAAAAAATCATACATGTGACACTCAATGCAAAAGACTGGGAAGCTCCCCTCTTGCCGTTGGACTGCCGCTTTCATCTTAATTTTGTTGAGTTCCTAGTTAAGTTTAGGTTGCTATTGGAGTTGGAATGTGTACAATTAGAGTTCTTTAAATTTATAGGTGTATTCCCTAATTAATCATCCCTACGAGGGGATGATTAACTCTCAATAAGGACTGGTGCAATAGTATGATTTAGATAAGAACCTGATTGTTTTATAATGAGAAAGTGCCTATTGCCTATAAATCAGAGGAAGAGTTAGATGTGGGTGTGAGGGAAAGACAGACACTAGAATTAACTCCCTCTGGCTTGCTTATTATCTCAGACACACACAAATTCTAATGAATATACCCCACTATTTCACCTCTCTCCAAATATTTTTAAGTCCTATGATTTCCCAAAGCTATATTTACCAGTCCTCTTAATGCTACCACTGTATTGAGAGGTTTGGGTTTCAGTGATTCTCTTCTACTGCAAGGGTTGGGGAAACTCTGGAAGCTGGGGCTGTGGATTTTGAAGCCCGGACCACTCGCTGTGACCTCTGATCCTCTCCAGTATGCAGATGAACCTTTTGTTCCTCTTCTACTGTAAGGGGTGCAGGGCCTCTGGAAGCTGGGGCTGTGGAGTTCGAAGCCTGGATCACTCGCTGTGACCTCTGGAGTCCTCTCCCGGGGGATGCTGGTAACAGTATGCAGATGAGCCTTCCTGTCCAATCCAGGTCTTGGGCAAAGTTGGCCACTCTACCCTCACCAGTCATGTTTTCACTTTCAAGATGTTTACGATCACTTGCGCTGATACCGAGCAACAATAAATGTACGCAAATAAAAGACTTCAGTGCGTCACTGTGGCAGTTTTTAAAATAGTTACTTATGCACATAAATATTGGCCCTGCCCCAGAATGCTTTCTGTTGCCCGCATACGTGCACATACGTGCGTACTTTGCCGCTCTTAAAATAAAAGTTGTGCGTGATCGGCCCATATACTCGTGTAATATGGGGCCTTTTCTCTTGAAATTCACCTCTTAGAGTTCAGCTGCACTTAAAAAGTTGCAGATTTCTTTCCTTCTGCTTGCAAGCTGTTTGTTTTATAGGCATTGTAAGGATGCCTGTAAAAGTCACTGTCTCCCCTCACAGATTTTAGTTCTGCCATTTCAGCTGTAAGCAACAAAACCCAATTGTGGTGTAAGCTCATGGGGGAAAGAGCTGACATATGAAAGGTCGCTCTCTCTCTCTCTCTGTATATATCTCTTATTCTAACTTGTGCTTAGCCCTGCCTTTGGGTATCTCCATCGTGCACTGTTTTATTTATTTTATTTTATGTACTTTTTTTATTTATAGACATTTAATAATCCAACTTTTTCCATGCGTGGCCTGAAGGCAGATTGCAAGCAAAGATTTCACTCACAGTTACAGGACATTGGTGGAATAAAAATGTACAGTGGATAGCGCCGAGGGGCTGCTTCTGCTCCTAACTCTACGATGCGCCTTACGGTCGGCTGAGCCCCGTTTAGTACACTTGGCTTGTCCTCCGTTTTCATGCCCATATCCCCATCCACCTCCTTGATTTAAGCCGGTCCCTTTCCAGCTGTTCATTGCTGTCCGTCCCCCCCCCCCCCCCCAACACATCTGCCCACCTTCTGTTTAATTGTAAAGTACCTGACAGCTACAAACGATGCGGGCCCAGGCGTTATTCCAGCCTGCCAAACATCCAGCCTCTTCCCTACGATATCTAAGTCGTGGCTCGGGCTCCCTAATCCCTCGCCGCCAGATGTCTGGAGCAACATAGGGGCCTGGCAGCGTTTCAGACCAGGCCGATCGCAGAGAGCTGCTGCCCTGGCATTCCCGGCTCCTCTCTCATTCAATGCTGCTCTGCTTTACTGAATTTTAACATTCAAAAAAAGGACCATTTTAATCATCACGAATAGAGCTGGGGTTTTTTTGTTTTTTACGGCTGTGAAAATTTATATTGCAAAACCAGAGCCAGCTGAGCGAGTCAGAACCCGATTCAAGCTAGCGCTCCTCTCTCTGCCAGATTGAGCGCACTTCAGACTTTCACGCTCCCGGCTGACTCTGTCCCCCCTCCGACAGGCCGGACCCAAAGACTCAGGGAGGGCCAAGTCCGTCCAGCCTCGCAGGGGGAGAATCGGGGGCAGAAAGGGAGCCTTAAACGCAGGCCTCGGCGCTTCCCCCGAGTCCTGAATCCCGTGCTCCCATCGCTGGACCAGCCCCTCCCGTCCCCCGGACAGGAGCAGGCAGGCGCGTGATGCGTAGGCCATTCTGACACCATCCGATGTCGCCCCTTGAGTTTAACGCACATCGATGGCAAGCACTGGGATAGATAATTACAAATTATATATATATATTACCTCTGGCACTGCTGCTTTGTGGCAGGGGGAAAAAAAAACCCCATGCTACGTTTATAACGCTCGGTGCGTTCCGCTCTTTTAGGTTTCACCGGCGGTGGCAGAGTGTAGTGGCCTGGCAAAGCCCCTCTCTAAGGTCAGAGGATATGTAAGTGACCAGATGCTAAAGAGAGAGCGAGAGCGGGAAGCGACATCCAATCAGTGGATCCCCACTCCCCTCTCTCTAACAGGTCGCATGTAAGAATTGGCGGGCAGTTTGCTAACGCACACTGATACTTGTTTAATTTTTTAATTTTTTTTTTGCTCCAGGAGTTTTCTTCAAGCTCAGTTGGAACATAAGATATGCCATACTGGGTCCATCAAGCCCAGCATCCTGTTTCCAGCAGTGGCCAATCCAAGTCACAAGTACCTGGCAAGTACCCAAACATTAAAAAATCTCAAGCTACTATCGTTTATCAATTAACAGCAGTTTAAGGATTTTTCCTCTAGGAACTTAACCAAACCTTATTTAAACCCAGTTACACTAACTGCTGTAACCATATCCTCTGGCAATGAATTCCAGAGCATAACCGTGCACTGAGTGAAAAGCAAATTCTTCAATTTGTTTTAAATGAGCTGCTTGCTAACTTCATGGGGTGCCCATGGTCCTTCTGTTATCTGAGAGAGTAAATAACTGATATTTACATTAACTTGTTCAAGTCCTTTCATTATTTTGTAGACTTCTGCCATATCTCCCCTCAGTCCTCTGGAAACCAATTAGAGATGCCGCTTCTAAATCTGAGAGGGGTTTATTCTCTTTTTTTTTCTGGGAGAAGGTATTCTCTTCTCCCTGATGGGAAATGTCCTACTGCCTCCTCCCAGGAGAGAAAGACTCTCTCTCTCTCTCTTTCTCTCTCTGTCTCTGTCTCTGTCTCTCTTTCTCTCTTTCTCTCTCTCTCTGTCTCTGTCTCTCTGTCTCTCTCTCTCTCTCTCCCTCTCTTTCTTTCTCTCTCTCTCTCTGTCTCTCTCTCCCTCTCTCTCTCTCTCTTTCTCTCTCTCCCCTCTCTTTCTCTCTCTCTCTCTGTCTCTCTCTCCCTCTCTCTCTCCCTCTCTTTCTCTCTACTCTCTCGTTCCTCTCTCTCTCACCTCTCTTTCTCTTCTCTCTCTCCTCTCTCTCTCTTTCCCCCTCTCTCTTTGGAGTCTATCTTTCCGTGAAGATTACTCCATTCATTGAAAAGCCAGGGTGTGACTTGGAAATGGAATGAAACAATTGTGGTCCTTGTGCTAGGGACAGATCTTATATTCTGCATTTCCAGTAACACTAGTCATGAACCCAAGAGCTCCCTGTTTGAGGAACTTCTTCTTTCCCTAGAGGGCTTTGGCTGTCTGCTACATCCTAATAGCAGAGGTGGCAGTGACCAAATCGGTGGCAGAATCCGAGAGGTAGTGGGGCAAATGCAGAGGACAGTGGTAAGGGAAGAGGGAGGGGCCTGGGTTTTGTTTTAGGTATGGAAAACACATAGAGTCATCTACCCAGTACTGTAAGGGGTTAAAAGCGGGCGGAGGGTCATTGCTTGTTATATACAAGTGAGCATTCACAAATTAAAGTTGAACATTCACCTTAAATTCAGTGCAACCCCATATCTGGGTGCAGCCCTAACACCAATGGAGCCATAAAAGATGTTGTTAGTCTCTCTGGGGCTGGATCACTCCTGATAGCTCCTCCACGGGCTTTTTTCTCCAGGGCCTGAGTCTTTTGTTGGGAGGGAGGAAAGGAAGCCTCTTTCCGGGTCTGGACTGACAGGTACAGAGGGGCAGGTGTTCCTTACCCTGGGTATCCCAGGAACAAGATTCCCCTTGCTCTGAACCCAGGGAACAACCCAGGGATCTCATAATGCCTCCTACAACAAAAATCACTAATATCAAAAATAACCCAAAGGGAAGCCCAACCAGCGAGTGAGTGAACTGGAAGTGCACCCTACTGACCTTGCTTATGTAACGCCCCCTTGACCACTTATCTTACAAGGCATTTCGGGGTCCGGGACCGATCTGGTGGGAGCCCCCCTAAGACAGACTCCATCGGTGCTCACATTCTTTGCTCCTGATAATTCCACCTAGGGAGGAAGGTGTTAGTGGGTGGGATTTACCCACCTTCACCCCAGGAAAACAAATTTACAGGATTTACCCACCTTCACCCCAGGAAAACAAAATGCCTTTTCAACACCATTGTTATAGTTATGTTTACTATGCACCCCTGTTTTATGTGAACCAGCACGATGTGACTGCTGTCTCGAATGCCGGTATATAAAAAAAAAAAAAATCTGAAATAAATGGGATTGTGAGTGAGGGTGGCAGTATGTACATATATATACAGGTTTATTAGACTATACAAACATATACATTGCTACAGGACTATGTACATTACTAATAGGATGTCAAACAGCACACTTATCTACTCGTGGTTAGTAGTCTCAGACTATACAAACATATACATTGCTACAGGACTATGTACATTACTAATAGGATGTCAAACAGCACACTTATCTACTCGTGGTTAGTAGTCTCAGACTATACAACTATATACATTTCTACATGACTATGTACATTGCTAATAGGATGTCAGACAGCACACTTATCTACTCGTGGTTAGTAGTCTCAGATTATACAACTATATGCATTTCTACATGACTATGTACATTACTAATAGGATGTCAGACAGTACACTTATTTACTCGTGGTTAGTAGTCTCAGACTATACAACTATATACATTTCTATAGGACTATGTACATTGCTCATGGGATGTCAGACAGTACACTTATTTACTCGTGGTTAGTAGTGTCAGACTATACAACTATATACATTTCTATAGGACTATGTAGTACATTGCTCATGGGATGTCAGAC